>NW_020170427.1:388317-411982 GCF_000524195.1 Echinococcus granulosus | reverse complement strand
TTGGCGACAGATGCGCAGGTGCGTGATTTTGTACATCAGAGGCAGTACACGCCGCTAACGCCTCATATGTTGAGACGTGCTGATGGCGCTGACAGGGGCCCGATGCACCGCCACACCACCGGTAGTACGCGCCGACTAAACGATTTGTGGCCACTTTGTTTACTAAGGCGATTTTGTGCCTGCCTGCCCTCCCACACGCTTGCAGATTTGCACATGTGATGGATGTATGAGCCTTTAGCTTGGTTCAATCTCCGGACCAGGGGCACTTGAACTGCGGTAGACAAACCAGTGATAAATAGACAGTTCGCCTTGTATCTTTGATATTGCACCGACACAGCCATTTCCACTAATCCAAGTGCAGATTTCCGTCCACTGTCATAAGGGAAATTAACATTCCTTATCGTTACCACATCTCTCTAAAATTTTGATAGGCTCTAATTGGGGACCCCGTTCGAAATAAGATAACGTGAGAACAATGTGTAAAATTAATAACAATTCTTTGAAAAGCAGTAAATACGATTTTTAGTGCTGTTATCTGAACTTAGAGACTAAAACGTACCACCCCACTATCTTTTAAAAATTCAATAATGAATCCGTTGCGGTAAGAAAGAATCCACAGGCTCAAAACGTGCACAGAATAGAACTTGTAGGATTTTCGATGCTCCTACTGGCCCTCAAAATGATTAGTTCGTGATCCTAGTGCCTCCTGGAGGGGATGGGAAACATTTTGGATCACGTTTTAGCAAATCTGAGTTTATCAGAACATTTGAGAATTTTCCTCCTGGCCTTGAAATAGTAGCAACAAATGTATGTCCTCAGGAATAGCAGCATTGCTATCAAAGGGACCTTTTGGAGTCTGCCTTTCTAATTGATTTCCGCTACGAGGAAATCTGTGATTGTGGAAAAAATTGCAAATGGGCGCTAAAACTGCCCTCGAGTAGCTTTGTGAGCAGAAGTGGGCAAACAAGTAACCATTTTTGGTGAGAAAGGTACTAAAAAGCAGACTTCTCCTGTAATTATCCAATCTCCTCCTCCTCCCCACACCCTAACTCTCCTCCCAAAGGGCATGTGACCAGAGGGGTGAGAGAAGGGGTCACGCATGGCTAAGTGGAGGCGGTGAGGTGAAGTAAGGCTAAAAAATTGTTGTCGCCTAGTTTGAGAAAGGGCAGGAGTAATTAGCGCTTAAAGTGAGACAAAAGTGTCATGGAATTGGTGTCCCACTTGCTTGTTGGCTTTGTGGAGCCTCTCTAGTTAGTGAGACACCTTTTGCATCGGTGTGATTTACGTTTCCTCGCCTTATTGCCTCCTGTCCTTCCGCCCAGCTCCTCCCTCCTCCTTACTCTTCGGTTAATAGCACAGAAAGGTAACAGAGGATGAAAGTAATCCTAGTGCGGAACAAAAATGGGGGTGGTCTTTCCAGCCATTTTCGATAGCATTTATGGGCTTCATTAAAACGACCCCTGAAAGAGTTAGAAATAATTCTGACGACGTAATTTCTGAGCATACTAGGCTTAGAATTTTTTTACTGACTTAATTCCCTGGGACCGTGTGAAAAAATAAAAATGATTTTTGAACACAATCGCTTATTTAGAGAATT
This sequence comes from Echinococcus granulosus, assembly GCF_000524195.1. Taxonomy (NCBI): domain Eukaryota; kingdom Metazoa; phylum Platyhelminthes; class Cestoda; order Cyclophyllidea; family Taeniidae; genus Echinococcus; species Echinococcus granulosus. Next base: position 410,385 of record NW_020170427.1, on the reverse strand, counting down.
ATATCAATTACTAAGTCTTATATTACTTAGGGGCTTGAATTGCAAAAAGACGAACAACAAAATTATAGTATGGGAAGAGTAAGCAATTCCCTTGTAGAGAAATAGGCAAAATTCCAAGCTGCTGTTCCAAAGGCACATTTTAGATATCCCATTGTCAAGACAAAACCCTTTCCTTACGAGCAGCCTTTACCGAAGGTAAAACTTTATACCAGTAATTGTATCCAGACTTTAAAGCAGAAATAAAAGTGGACGCCGCGGAATTACCTCAAAAGAAAAACTCCCGAGATGTGCGTGCATGTCATTAAAACACATGATATCTGCTGATTTAGAAATGATATGAACAAATTTGCTTTGATTCTTTAGAGAATAAATATGCAGTGGGACCAAGGGGCATAAATGCTTTAGAAATGATGTTTACTGTCATTCACCATAGAGCAGTACTTTAATTCATTATGATGATTTCGTAATTACTACGTGTCTTTAAATGCCAAAGAGGGTAGGTCATCTTTCTTTACATTGGTCAATAGGTAATATGCAAGTCACCAATCTGATCTCAATAATTAGCTATAAATGGAATCTCGGTGGGAGCCTATCAAAACACAAGAATGACTTACCAGGACTGGGGAATGGGAGTTCCACTAGAAGTTGTGCGGAGGAGAGGTGTATTGTCTGCGACACCAGCAACAGCGGCAGCAGAAGTAGTGGCAACACAAACGGTGTTAACAGAGGTAAACTAGCGGCAGCACAGCCAGGCACAAGGTATTTCAACCTCCCGAGGGCACACGACCGCACGGCTGATACGCGGGCGCTCAGCCATTGGCTACTGGTAGCCACTGCCTGCTGGCAGTAGGCGCAACTCAGCGATCTTGACGCCAATAAGAGAACGTGCTGGCTGAAAGGCGCGAGCCTCGGTGTATTGTGGCTGCGTGAGCGCGCACGCCTGCCTGCATGCGTGCACGTGTGTAGCGCCAAGCTGAGAGTGAGGTCGAGGGCGGAGGGGAAGGTGGAGGGGGGGAGGCGGCTAGGCCGAAAGGGTGGTGAACGCATGGGGGGCTGTGGTTGAGGGTGGAGGCGGCGGTGGAGGGCCATTCACGTCCACACATACGCACACAAGTATATGTGTTCTCTTGGGCGAGAGACGAACAGGCATGTGAGATACGCGCGTCTCTGTTTTAGTGTGTGTGTGTATGTGTACGTGTGTCAGTCCCACTGCGTCGCGCGTGAAGCGAGAAAATTTGCGCTCCTCTCTCTGCACCATGCGTTAGTGACACGAAGTAGGAACAGACAGGACTACTAGGGCAGACGAACCGGCGCCGTTGATGGGCCAGAAGATAACCGTCAAATCACACCGCATCATTGTTGGCTGGCATCCAGGGCCTTCTAATCTTGTTCTATGGCTCACTAAGTCTGACTTGGCTTGAATTTGCTGTTTTGAAAGGGAAAAATATATTATAGATGCAACTAAAGTAGAAGTAATTAAAAATTATCTTACTAGCAGTTCCATTTATCATCATCAGTTGTCACCTTGGCGGGTTCACTAACAGGTGATGGTGGGGTCGAAGCCATCCCCTTATGGTCACGAATGGACGCCTAGAGCTATCATGGTGACTGCAAGGAATCCGTGCTTTAAAGTGGTCGTGAATTTTTTGCTTGATTAAAAATTGACAGATCAAAGTGGTACCCTAAGCAGTCTGCACAGAGCAAATTCGAAGGTATCCCCAAAGTGCATAAGCACATTCGTCACCTAAGTGTGCATCTATCGATGGAGCCAAATCTTGAGCTTCTAATCAGCATTTAAAATTCACAAGTAAATTTTGGTTCCGACACGTGAGAACAGAATTTTTAAAAGAAAGAGAAAATGGAGAGAGATCAAGCGGAATTTTGATTTTTATGTCCGGCATGGAGGCGGTAATGATGCCCTAAGGTGGTGGTGGCCCGTTGCACCACGCCGATGACGTGACATGTCTCCAGTTTTGCGGTCACTTTTTGACATTGTCACCGCCTCGGTTTCTTTGCTTCTTCTCACGCATTTCACCGCTGGTCATTCTGATACCGATTATGGATGTATCCGTGCTACCTCTGTTTGTCAAGCAACTATCACCGTCTAGCCTAATCCGTCTACCAACTAGACTGTTCCACACCTGGACTAGGAGATGAGGAACGCATCCTATCACTGGCTTATTTTCCAACTGCCATCTCTACTTTCTCACCACCTGCCTTTTTAGTGCCTCCAGAGCCAGTTTCTTTGATGTGAATGGGGAGCGATACACGTCGAGGTGGGCGTCCCACACTTTTAACCGCCTAAGCCTGCGTTTTGTCTAGATAATTAACTAAGTTTATGGGACTACCTCTATGAGTAAACTGGACATTTTTCATTCATTTGTGGAAGGAGAAGACGAGAACGAGCCTTTTTAATCGCAATGAGCATTTTTCAATGCCACCTAAAAACTGGTGGTTTGATAAGAAAGTATCGGTACCCAGGATCACTACCTAGGCTTGGTGAACCGATTTCGGAAACTTTTAATCCTAGCGACAGAATAGTTTAAAGTCAATTTATTTGTCACTTCGACGCATGTAACGACAAGGTGACCGAGCGTGAGCAGAGATGCCCCCTTTTCACCACTTCTCTTCCTACTTCCTCGGGTTGTACGCTAGATGCAATTAAGACGGAGGTTATGATAATCGCCTTACAGGAGACATCACTTACAGTAATGGGGTGGGGATATAGTGTATGGACGAGGCAGCACCGCAACTCCCCTTCTTTCGTCTCCGCTTCCTTCCCTAATGACCGCTTCTCACCTCACTTGGAGAAGTGGGTAGTTCACGCACTGATGTTATCATTCATTCACTCTTGGGAGCTAACTTACGCTCTCGTTCGCTGGTCCACGCCCAACCTCCAGTTGGTCAGTAGGTACCGAGGCGAGATTACACCAGGCGATAGGATGTACGTTGTCGCAAAAAGGTGTGAGGAGACTTTTATGTCGCCCAGAAATGCCTGCGATCCTTTTTGAGATAGTACCTGCTGCTACTCAGTAAATAGGTGGGGAGCATTGCTTCCCCTACAGTTGTTTAATTGCTTTGGTGGTAATGACAGAACTAGATTTTTGTAGGTTTTCTGTGAGGAGGGTCACTAATTCAATTCGCCTTATGCCTAGTCTAAGTAGACTTCTAATGTCGACCATTTTTTAAATGCCATTACCTATTTTAATTGGAAATTCTTCGTTCAAAAAAGCTAAAAATTACACAATTGTAATTGTCACCCATCAACTGTAACTTTTTCGGTGAAGAAGCTGGTCCAAAGAAGCTTGACGATGGAGTATAACTGTACGATAGCCATCCTTTGTTTTCCATTCGCTCACCATGTGGCGATAGCCAGGTCCTTTTACTACATACCCCCTTCCAACTTTCCAAAGAGCTCTACCTGCTAGAAATGTAGGCATGCTTGCATTCATGAACTCTGGTAGACCAATAAGATCTAACAAATAGTCTCAGCTGGTCGGTAATGCTAATAATATCACACACACACCCACAAAACCACAAAATACGGGGACATATGGCTTGATCCATTCACACACACGCACACACACAGGGCAAAGCCCTTTGGACCCTTGTGTCGCCTGTGTGTATGTGGCAGGTGGTGTGCTATCCGACTAGAATTCGTCTAAAGAGGAGGGGAGAGGGGAACAATGGGAGGGATGAGGAAGCGGTGGCAAAGTGTTGGATTCTGTTTGCTTTGTGGTGCGCGTGTTAGTGGGGGATAAAACGTTTATCACCCGTCATTCGTAAGGCTCGAAGCTCACACAAGTGCACCTCCCAGTGTGGGCCATATGAGTTTGGATGATGTATTTTCAAAACGACCCCCAAAGAGGCGAATGGTCAAGTAAATTGCGAAGCAGGTCTACAAAGACCGCACCGTATTCAATCAAGGCACTATGTCACTAATGCTTTTCGACTTACCACTCCATCGAGTCTGATTATGCAATCTTTACATGAATTAAAACAGAAACTAGCTCAGTGGATCACGGAGTAACCCATGAGTTCCAATCTCCTATTCATTGTCATAGGTACCTCTAGCATCGATACCTTGTTGGGCTTTACTCTATCTGGCAAGTGGCGAACAAGCGTTTGAAAGTAATGAAAACCCTCTTCTTTGCCTGGTTTCCGCCCAAGATGTTAGGGATAGTACGATAGCAGGTGTTTTTCAACTGGGTTAGTGAACATCGTCAAAAGTCAGAACTTTGACATATGCTCCTACTTCACATACCACATCCCAGTGGGTCCCTCTCACCATCTGGTAATCGGATTCCACGCACATACGCAAAGAGACGAGTTATCACAACTTCATTATATTCAGAAGTCCAAAAACCAAAGAGTTAGAACAGAAATGCTCAAGCCGCTAAGTCCGTAGCTACAATAGCCATTGAAATTTTGAAAGCCAGGCTAACGTGGTAGTGCTCTTCGCAGTGCTTAATGGCAAGTCCGTCTCCACTACCACTAACTGTCGACATGTATATCACTGTGGGTCTAACCGCTCCACACATCGTGAGATTGTAGATGCAACATCCAGTAAGAGGTGATGTACCACCTTTCATGTGAACAGTGACGTCAACGACAAACCCGTGGATATCATTTACTCATTACCACAGAAGACTCCCAGCACAGTTAAGCACAGCACTACAATGCAGTATGGTATAGTGTTGTATAGTATAGTACGATACGAGGCGATAGGATAAAATGGGATAGGGTGATTGACTCCCAGACAAGGGGACACTGGACCACATTGAGACTTTTGAATGGCTTAAAAGTAAATGCCTGTCAGTGAAGATTGCTGCCGAGGTTGTTCTGTTTCCAGTCCACAATTCGCATTCCGCAGTCCGTCGTCTACAGTCCACCATCTACAAGCCACGGTCTGCAGGCTTCAGCCTGCAGCACACAGCACACCAGTCAATTCTGCGGACATGCAGCCAACTAGTGGAACATCTCATCATAGCTTAGGTGTCAAGTAGTGAAGTCATTTCGCATAGATTCGGTATTTTTGACATGAATATTTAGGGACTAATTCTGCGTAGTTTCATGCTTGGACAAGAATAGCTTGGTTTCCACAATTCTAGTCATGGAAATCGGCTAAATCTGTGGGAAAGTGGAATAATTTATACCCGTAGTCATGCTGTCAATGCACAAAGAGGCACTGGAAAATCAGCAGCTGTCACCAGCCATCACATGAACATCGAATCATGTCACACCATTGATACTGCTGATGTTAGTATTGGTGATCACAAAACAAATTGCTGGGACATCGTCATGGCAACAACTGTTCTCCGAGGGATGATTGACGCTCTGACAACGCAGGATGAGTCCTTTGCTTTCCTCTCCTAATCTTGTCACCTTTCACATAGGCTGGCAGTCTTATGGGTCATTTATGTGGATGTGTTTCTCTTCTTTTCCTCCCTAATTGCTTCGGACGGTCAAAAGAAGAGATTTGAACCTACATTCTCTGTTCCCTAGTGAATCTGTCGGTTTGCAAATAAAGTGCTGCAAATTGTAACATTATTTTTTTTCTCTGGAGTACAATCAAAAGGTGCCTCTAACTCCAGTTCGACTGAGGACTAGTTTTTATGACAGTTTGGCATTGTCAAAGAAATTTTCGTACTTGCGCTACAGCATTTCCCCCCATTTTTTCTTCTTTAAGGGTCTGCATTCAGAATGTGAACGGAAAATGCATACAAATAGCATGTAGTCTGGGCGTTGCACTCAGTGAATCACGGAGGTCAGTGATAACCTGACGTCACAGATTTGCATGAGGATGCCGTGTGCACTTAGAAGTCCTTCCACCAAAGTGGTGGTAGTTTGTGCCAAGCGCGAGGCCTGTTGGAAGAGAGCTTCGCAATTGCCAGTTGCAGCTGTCAGCTGGCCTTCAGTGCCATGAAGACTCAATACCACAAGATCTTGTTGAGCCAGCAAAACGACGCTCAGATTGTCAGAAGGACTATTGAATTAAGAATTGTCGAGAGTGTTAGACGAATTTAGGAGGCTTTTCGAGCGTCCTCACTTTTCTGTGCTTGAGTGACCCATATGGCCAGTTTAAAATCTTTAAGCAATTGTCAATTGACGACCATTTTATGCAGAAAGCATTTTGAGCTCCTGATGACTAGAAATCCGCCGTACACTAAAAATTCTTCATTTTTTACTTCGGCTTATAAAGGAGGTGGTATTATTCGCGATCCTAAGTTGAATTATAGAGTGAAAATTAATAGCGACCCCTAAAACGGTATTACAAAATTCCCCATAATTTCCACAGCTTTACCAGAAAGGACATTTGGCCACCCATCAAGGGTCACTTATCATTAATGCGGTCAGTTTAAGTGCGTTTTGCGACACCTTAACTCTTTTTTTCCCGAATGGATTATTCCTTTGGGCAGGACATAAGGTCATGGAAATTTGGGGCTATGAAGTGGATCTCCCTATCACTAGTTGTGGGTGGGCTTCAGCCACGGTGGTTCTATGGAAGAAACTTCAACCTCTCATGTGTTCCTCTGTGTGGTTTGGTGTAGCTCAGGACATATCAGATGGATTACCCTACCCTTTACATTTGTCTTCTTCTGATAACACAAAACAGAAGATGGAGACAGTTGCCCGGGCTACAAAGACCACCCAAAAGCCTCGACCATGTGGCAAACACATGTGGAAAGCCATGTAAATTTACCCACACTCTGAAATGGCGATATTTCTCCTTTCTCCTCTGCTGCCGCCTTATCTCGCATGGGTACATCATGGGTCTCGGGCACACACTCACCCACCAACCCACACACACAGAGGTAGAGGAAAGTTGCAAATGACCGAGATGGGACAATATCGGTTAGGAGGACAGTAGCGAGACAAACGCTACAGTGGTTTGTGAAATCCTTCTCTCTCGGTGATAGCAATGCAGGCTTGAACAGCTGTGCTTCCAAGGGATGGTGAGAATCGTGCACTGGCTGCACTTCTAGTTTAGATGCTTGGATCACTTTTTAACCTAGCCCATTTTGCAGATCGAGCGCAGGCGAGAGCTTGTGCGCAGAAAGGTACTGCGTTGTTTGCTCATCAGCCCCCCACACATCTACACACAAACACAGAAGAGATCCTCGACCACCAACGCAGTTTACATGGGGCAATGCCTAGAGGGGGTGGGGAGTGTCAATCTCTTATGGCTATGCAAACATAGGCGCACACATGTGGATGCGTACAATGCATATGGGCTTTCAACACAAATGATGTGGATTTTGTTCCCTCCTCGAGGCACGGGGTATATGAAGACACTCGGGTGGCCTTTTGATCTGTCGTTTGGTCCACACATACCTTGAAATGAGTTAGGATAATATAAATATTTCCTCTCACATTTCCACCTGGAAGCCTGGTATTCATTCAGGGACACAATGGTAATGGTGGTGGTGAAGATGCTATAAACCTATTAATTTTAGGTGTCTCATGGTGGTTTTTATGCAAGGAGCTTTGATTTGGTCGGGTCCGCTTTGCCATGGGTAGAGATTTGTGGACAAGAGAAAGAGCGATTGCCCGTCTGTCTGGCTGAAGGGGCTGGCTGGTAGGCTGCTCTCCCAGGTGGTGGGCCTTTGTAGTTTTGCACTATGCACACATTCGCAAATTAGAGGGCAATTTTGATATTGCAGCTTCTGGGCTACGCCTAAGAAGCGTTAATTAAATGTGTGTTTGTATGTGGAGAGATATGCGCCCTAAATCCGGATGTTTAATATCTTCCATTTCTAGTCGAATTTGCAAATCTGGGTGAGAAAAAGTTGTGCTTCTTCGAATTCACTTCCTATCATCTTATTGGCTGCTCTGATGGGGATCAACTTTAATAATCTGAGGTCACATTAACGGTTTCCCCTATCACATAGTCTTAAGTTGATTTTATCCATTTTTAGTTTATTTATGAGGTGATATTATTGCCGCCGCTAAATTAGTGTCAAGTCTATCGTTTACGTTAATTATGATGAATGCCTTGGTCAATTTCTTTACTTCATTCCTCACAGGGTCACCGAAGAAGTTCAACTACTACAACCAAGTTATTCTATTGAGTGATATTGACAATGACATTTTATTACAAAATTGAAGGAATCAACAACTTTTTTTCCTTAATTGCACTCTAAGTACCGAAACTGGTGGCTTCGGGAACCTTAGATAGATACATAGACATAATTGAAGGAGACTGCTTTTTTTCAGGCGAAATGGTGCAGGGAGGGGAAAAAGAAAGGAAGGGGGAAGAGGGGTATTGAGAAGTCCAAGACATAGACATGCCTTATCCAAAATTTGGGAATCTTTAGGGGTTTGATTCCTTATTGAACGCCACGTGTTCGAATGTGGATAAATGGAAGGAGAGAGGCGAGTAGTCTTATTACCTAAAAATTGACTTGAACTGTGTAACCGCCTTAGCACTTCCTAGTTAGGGTCCTCCATCCCGTTCAAGACAACTTTGTATCCCCCTAATACTTAATAAGGTTGTGATGGACGGGCCTCTACATGCTAGTTGAGACGCCTCGGGTGTATTAACGTCGTTGGTGTAAACGTCTGTCTTGTGCTGGCTATAGGTCAAGTGCCTCGTGAATGCATTTAGGGCCCAAACTTCTCACCTTGCATGGAATAACTTTAGAATCGGAAAACTCGTTTTTTTCAGCGTATTCGCGATTCGGCCGTCTTCAAGCTCCCTTGAACAATTTATGAAAGTAGTTTCTTGCCATTAAAGGAAGATGCAATCTTCATGCTACAATTAGGGTTGCGTAACAATAACTCAATCGCCCTACAGGTATTATCCACTATAGTGTGTATATAGTTATCCAGCTCCCTAATCTTTGCTGTGTACTTTTCCGCCTGTCGGTATGGCTCTCTTACACGTACATTTCACGTGTGTCTCTATGTAGCCTATAACACAGGATACGAGCATTATGTTGGTGGAAAGGCGACGACAACTGAGGTAACGCCCTCCAGCCGGGTAATTGGAACAGTCGCATTCAGCGCAAAGGATACAGCAGTGGTGGTGTTTGACGGCCATCCAAATTTTATTCCTTCCCCTCAGGCACGAGGGAAGGAGAGGTGGAGATCTCCGCATGAAGACTAATCAGAGGTGACAACACCTTTTAGAAGCCGAGAGAAATGCATGGAGAGGGGAGGAGAGGGAGGTGGTTGAGTTGACGTTGGGACAAGCCGGATGGACATCACCATAGTAACCGTGCTCAAAGAGGTACAATAATTCATATCCCCAGGTGTGGTCTAATTAAACTTGTCCTGTCCCATCGAGCAGCAGTAGCAGCGCCCAATTTATAGTTAGGAGGATAGGTGGGGTTTTTTGCGGCGGCATTAAGCGGCTAGCAATTAAATTGCGAGTAGACTGTGACAGAAGTATTTGCATTTGCTCTGCAGATTTTGTGCCCCTTTTCCTGTCTTGACCGCAACGCGATTTAACCATTACCCTAAAAGTATTCGCACTGGAAGGATCAGTAAGTACAACTGAAATATCCCAGGAGAGTCTTTTGAAACCAACTACTTCAGTTTTATAGCGCCAACAAATGTATGCCAAATAAGGCGCCGCATGATTTAAAAATTGTGAGTTTAATACTCGTTCTATCAGCAAAGGCATCGCTTATGATCGAATGGTAGAGAATTATAAAAATGACACTTAAGTTAAATCGAGATGTTTAGTTCTGCACGGACGACGTATTGTGGGGCACTCCGCTCCACGAACCGCTCATCCAAATGGCAGACAACAGCGAACATGAGTGTGCGGATGCAATGTCTGATGAGGGCTGTTAAACCACCTTTTAGGTGAACAATAGCGTCAACGACGAAACAGTGGGCATTATCTGCTCATATTTACAGAAAACTTAAAGCACAGCACTGCAGAGCATAGTATGGAATAGTACCACAGAGTATAGCACAAATAAATAGGATAGGGAGAGTGAACTCCCAGACACGGGGACCCTGGACCACAATTGCACAGTTTAATGGTCTGAAAGTAAATGAATGAAAGGCGGTCTCATATATGTCTGTGTTTCTGGCAGTGGGGATTTCTACCAAGGTCACTCCTTTCCCAGTCAGCAGTCAGCCTGTAGCACACAACACATCAGTCCGTTCTAAGGCAATAAAACCAACTGGCGGAACGCCTTATCCTAGCTTAGATAAATGTTCAGTGGATGCAATTTCTCTTGTGGAAGGATGGTGCACAAAAAATATCTCTCTATGGGAACATTAACTATAACGAACGCTGTGTTCGCTAATTCAAGAAGTTATCCTATGCTGGGTACCAAGACACTTTATAGCCCTGAACCAGCACGGAAGGAGAGGCTAAATAGGCGCTATTGGCGAGGTTCTTTATGAGTATAAATAGCTGCGGTTTCCACTCCTTAATAATTTTTAAATGGTTTTATGATCCAAAGTCTCCGTTCAGCTTGAACACATATTCTTACAATTAGTTCTTAATAGTTGCCACTTTTTAATCACATACCTTGAAGTCTTATCAAAACTAGTATATAGAGACGAATTATCATTAAACAAGTGTGAGACTGATCAAGGATTTAATAAATTCGGTTTTGGCATGTGTTCCATAGTTCCATCGTACAGGAAAAAGCCAAGAGAACATTCCTGTTTGCGGCTAGGACTTAAGCCCCTCACAGCCAACTCCGTTAGCTTCTAATCATTGCTTCTGGACCTGCAGAGAATTGTAAATATACTTCTAAAATAAAGCCTGCAGTTGAATATCAATAGGAAATAAAATGATGTGGTTTTTTCCTCCTTTAAACTGCATCTTGTCCACAAGTCCCTGTCGATAGAGTGTTGATACCAACACCTGGAGCAAAGGAAGAGTGCGATCACCCGAACTAAGCTAGTCATCTTCACTGAATGCTGTGCTAACATTTTACTTCTTCCAAGCATTGAACTGCAATAGAACTGTTAGCGCCTCCGTCTTAGACGATTCATTTCCTTCTTCGTGTAGAGGCATTTTGCTTATGCCTCGAGTCACCAAATAAAAACTTCCTTCAACTTGATATAGCTTATTACGTGTGTAAGGAGGAATTGAGCGCCTAGAAATGTCAGAAATAGTGTAAGGTGGAAAAACACTCATCTAAGCTCAATAATCTACGAAATAAAGGTACTACCCCTTTCTCGGGGGCTAAGAATAGGAAGTAGTGAGACTGAAAAGACGGCCAATGGGGGCATTCCAATCAGTCATTTTTGACTAAAAGCCCGTTTGTGTCGGCAAAAATGACGAGTTGTTTGAATGATGGGAGAACATCGAGGCCGAGATGAAATTCGGCCGAGATGCCATCAGAGACAAACACTGTGCCTGTCAATCGGAGTATTCGAGGTCTCTTAACAGCTGTGCTGTCAGAGTGGCAGAAAGGAAGGCCCATTCTTTCTCATCCAGTAACAACGAGCAACTGTTATAACTAGATCATAGGCTGTTTCCAGCTTTATCCACTATAAAATCTGTCACTAGGGGCAAACAATTAGAGGTATCAATCCTTTCCCATGTCAAATGATAATAGATGTCTGTGCATGCATCGGGTCGGTATTTACAGGCCTAGTTGGAAAGTTGAACACCAATCAAACAGACAAATTTAGGCAAAATTCACATTTACTGTTTTCAGCTGAATAAAAATACAAATAGCACAATTTTTATTAGCTTGCTTAAATGGGTGAACAGTCTCCAAAGTGAGGTAGAATAGAGGGTCTACTTTCCTCCGCTTCTCGCCACAGCAACTCAATTACCTTCTAGCCATCACCTAAACTGTAATACAAATACTTTCACCTAAAGATATAATGGTTTTAAGTCTAATATTCTAAATTTTATTTTCAATAAAGATACCATTGTAGGACTTGACATCAGAACCATAATCTAAAGTAGCAGAAATGCCTGAAATACGTTAACTTTAGCAATCGAGTTGACTTTAGAACTTTTTTTCCTTCACATCCCAATACGTACACACTGAAAAATTTTTCACATGTTTTCTAGAGTACATAAGGGGATCAAGCTTATCTATCATTTATGACGCCATTCGAATCGAGGGAACGGAATGGTCGTACCAGTCATCAACGAAGTGACAACGTAAATCGTAAATCGATTGAGTTAACATAAAGACAAAATAATTAGTAAATTTATCTATTTACATACATCATATAAGAAATGAACAAAATTTTGAAATTATATGGGAAAAATTAAGATAAATATTGCCTTCTTTAGCAGCACACGCTTATCAGATAGGTGGAAAAAGAATACAAACGTAACATTCGTCACGCACTGTAACATTTAATGCTAGAGGTTTTATCGCCCCGTGGGCAAATTTAGCAGTGTTTTCTGAATGGTCAGTTATATATTACCATTTCAACGGTAATGGTGTATCCGCCTTGCAGAATGAACATTTGGTGCATTTGCATCAGGAGTAATTCCACATTACCATCGTATCCCCTTGCAAGCAGCAATTTATGTGTGAAAGCTAACACACACACACACCATTCAAATCCACCCATTGCATGAGGAGCGCGTTTGGCCAATTCCATTGCCTCTAGAAAGGAGTTTCTACTCCCACACCCGTCAAGGTGTGACACGAGGTGGGAGGGGGTGGGGAGGAAATGATGTGTAGAAAGGGGAAGGGGGCATTAGGACCGTTTTAGCCCCTCCCTACTTCACACACACCCATGCATATAAACCGCATTCAGGTGCGCCAACCACGGTCACACGCCTCAAGCTAGTAGTGAATTTGTGGTTTTCTTCCGTATCAGCAGACCTCTTCTCACGGTAGTATCCCCAATTTCATTCTCCTGCCTGTCCCTCCCCTTTTTATTTCTAGCAGGTAGTAGTAAATTAACTTCGCCACTTCTATTATTGTGTGCGTTGGTGGACTTTCTCACCACTGCAACCGACAGTGCTCAAAACTCCAGTTTAATTCCAATTACTAAACTAATGTGGAAAATAAAACCTTTTTTTTTTAGTGTTGCTTCCGCTGGAGATCAATAAGGCATAGCTCTCAATGGAATGCATGAAACCCACTTGTATGTGGACAAAGAGAGAATTGTAGTTAATTTCGATGTAGTTTTTATGGATGAAAAGTGGAAGGATTATGCGCGTACCACTCAAGCGTGGTAAACGAAGAGAGAGAGCGAATCTTCTCAATTTCCTGTGTTAGAAAAGCGCCAGAAGTTTTATGAATACTGTGCATTTGTTGGCGGCAAGGTAGAAAATTCACTCAAGCGTGTAACAACTTGTTGGTAGTGGTTAATCAAAATGCACTTCAAGGCAGATTCGGAAGTTTACATGAGTGAAAGTCGCGAAGAGTTGCGCTACAACTGTGGTACTAATCATAAAGTAAATGGAATTGGAAGATTTTATGCCAGGAAATCGTATAACTTGCGATCATTTATAAATACCTTTTCAGCTAACGCAGCATTCGTGTGAAAATTCCATTTCATTTAACATCGGACGTCACACATATGTGACGCATTTGGTTACAAAGGGTCTAGCTTGGGATACCAAACCAAATGGAAACAGTTGGGGCCGTTTTAGTACAATTTAAACATTTGCAATGTGATAATCAACCCTCCTCTGAGTCTCTGGTAGTCAGCGTGTTTTGGAAACGTTTTCCAATTTCCACCACCTTAGAGAATCAGGCCTGGCAATATGCAAGCTCTATTCTTAAGAGTGTGACTTCATAGTCTGAAATTTACACCATTTCTCAAAAACACATGAAATGATCTTTAAGCATGTCGGCAGCTCAATGAGTAGAGCACATGTCATCTTTTGTTATCTTCTTCAAGTCACGGCAAATGCTTTCACCAAACCAAATCATGTCGTACACAAATATCTTGATTTCGAGAAAGTAGAGTGAATGCAGGATGCTGTCAGTCGAAGAAGGCCAGCAATATTTCGTTGTTGATGCACAAGTGAATTGATCAAAACTTAAGGACAGGACAATAAAAGTCTAGATTGTAGAGGTTGTTTGTCTCCCTAGCTGCCCCTAGCAGCAAATGTGTTGGCAGGACGAGCTCAAATTATGGGCATTTTAATTAGAGTTAAGTATCACACGCTTATTAGCTAAAATTTATCTAATATTTTTCTTCCAAGAGTGGATTAGAGTTGCCACATCTGGTTATAACAACTTTTCCTAAATGAAATGTCTCAAAAAGGACCTCATTACTTCGATAAGTTATAAGTTAAAACCGCTTGGCACAAAAGACCCGAGTAGATAATAGGCTAACGCCGGTTGTGAGTGCTCTGAGATCACAATGACTTTAACACCGTAAATGGTACACACAAATAAAAGGAGCAAAATATCAGTCCCATTTTTCTCCCTAAAAATGTTATTTAGTGGAGCGAAAAATTGCCATCACCTATAATTCACTTAACCAAATACTTTAGTTACCAAACCTTAGCAACTAGTTAAAATAAAAAGGAAAGGTATCTCATTCCGCAAAAAATTAGTCATAGGAATTCCGTGCTTGGTCTCTAAGGTAGCTTTGATTTTCCGCCGAAATATTTGCAAATTCTCTTGCATTCTTCCACACCATTTGCAACAGCAAATGCCATATTCCCAGTTCTTGAGATAAGGCGTAAATTAATAAGGTATACTTTTCCTTTTAGAAAGGATAATTTTTCTTCCATAAATCATGAGTGAGGTACGATGGTAGGGGGCATCGCCTATGAAATGAGCAGAGGACCTTCCCACTGTTACCATCGTTTCGGTAGACTAGAAATGGACCACGTGGATTTCAGTAAAGCACGCCATTAACTGGGTGAGGAGGACGGTGGAAAGTAATGGGTCCCACCAGCACGCCATAGACAAATAGGTGAGAGAAAGTAAGCATCAAAGACTGGCAATTTGTTGTTCTTCACTTTTTACATAAATGCTGCAAATATCTCACCGTTTCCGGATTATTCGAGAGCTGACAACCATGTAACGCAAAGTATTTTTTCTGCCTTAGCATCCATTAAGCTAAGGGACATAGTGATGTTTATGCCCAAACGATCAGTCTGAGATTAACCCCTCCCTTCCAGGCTATGGACTAATTCTATCCTAGAAGACTGTTTCCCTGTTTCAGGCCTGATACTTTGCAGATTTGGTTGCTTCCTGAAGATCACACAACAACTCTGCCGCAAAACCTAGCCATAGAAGAGGGAGCAATGAAATGGGATGGGAGAGAGACTGCCTCATCCACCAAAGGAGATAGTTCGAATACAGGTATGGTAGAAATGGGGGTATCAACAAGTAAACTTTTCTTAGTGTCTGGAGCCAAAAGGTTGAGTGAAGGTAGAATACGCAAACTCACAATGTCGAGTTGGGAAAGGAGTTGATCGTCAAATGCTGAATAAAGTGGATACCTAAAGAAGCATTCTACCATTGCTTTATTCTTAGTATGGGAAAACCGTCGGAACATTTGGCCTTCATTTATGTGTGGTGAAATATTAAGATATCAGTAGCTGATCCTACAGGTTTAACTGTCTATCTAGAATTTTAGCAACAATAAAGTGATAAAGGGTGATTAAAAATTTTTATGCATACAGGGTGACACTGTAGCACTCCGAGCCTACTTTGAAGACAAAAGAAGATATAATGCTTGGGAAGAATATGTACTGCTGACATACAGAAGGGCTGGGTGTAAGGGGTTACTGGCATGGTTCTGAGGCCATGCTGCACAGCGAAAACGAAACAGCTGAGCTTTGAGTGCCCACGAAACTAAAATGAAGATTAAACAAACAATTGAAGTAGTACATAGTTCCCTACCCTCTTGAGCGCCGTCTCCGGCGCTCCACTTAGTCAACATCCCTCGTCGGCCAACGCGATGTAATCGGTGCTTTATTAACAAAACGCCTACAAACAAAATGCGCTAGTCATTGAAGATCCATGCAAATGAGGAGATACTATCTAACTGTAGCGTCACTTGATCTGTACTTTTGTCCCATTTGGAACCGTGTTGTACGAGCCAACACGTAAGTCCATCGCTAGTCCTAAGAATGCCTCCCCAAGAGTAAAGTCATTTAATAATGGACAACATCTAAAATAGTTTCGTGGAGAGGAGGTTTTGCGTCTGTTCCTCCTTCCCACATAGTTAGCACTTCAGTTCTGTCCATCCAAATCTGGCCATTTACCTGAATTCGGTCTAGTTAGTTGGAATGGAGGTAATGTCTTGTTTTCACTTAATTGGTATTCTCATAAGATTATTGTAAACAGCTCTGTAACAATTGTTTCCAACTGGTTCACGGTCACGGCTAGTATTGCTCCCCTCAGTTGTTAACAGCAGTTCTGCAGAATACGGGACTGTGGTAACTGCCGAAGGAAGACGCCGTTTCAACCCTTCTGTTAGGAGTTCTCCAAGATTTTCTCATCCGCAGCTAATGCCTTCCTCCCATCACGTTAAGGTTTACTATTCAGCAATAGTAACCTGGGTAGTTGTCCTTTATGCTCAAGTTTGCTTACCGTTGCCATTAATGTAGCACTCGAGGTTTCCCTGAAGCCAAAAAGGAGCATATTTCTAAAGGAAGAATATGTGCTATTGAGGTAGAGAAGGGCTGAGGGGTTACCAAAATTGTCTAGAGATCATTACGCTAGCTGAAACTATAATGGCCATGCTCTTAATTGTCCACGTAACCAAACGAAGGAGTTACACACACGATCAAGGTATTACAATACCATTCGGAAGATAAAATATCAAAATATCAAATAAAATTTCAAAACAGTCCATCAGTCAATAAGGAGCTGTGTTGGTAAATGTTTTTACAAGACTTTAAAACCCCACGCAGGATGGTTCACACAGTCGGAGAAACCTAATATTGTTAATTTTTAAAAGGAAATTCCCAGGGCTACAAACGAAACTCTAGTGAAATACCACCTCATCTGTCAAGTTAGATATTAAGTTCGTGGAGAAGAGTGACATACAGAAATGATCCTGTTATTGAGAAATCATCAGCCTCTACTTGACAAGGTGAAAGGAGCTAATCACTACAACCATCAGTGTTTTGTCAACGTGGCGTGACATCACATTAACACTAGCAACGTCAACATATCAGCAGTAGAAACAACAATTTATTTCCTACTAAATGGGCGCGTTTATTTTCTGGTAAATGCGTTCTCACCAGAAGTGTTCTTAAAAAATTCAGGAATTAGGGTTTGTAATTATGGAGGAATGATTCACCACAAATTTTCCGCGCCGCATTGGCAGACAGAATAGAAGGCCACTCGGAGAAGAAGTCTCGATTAAAGACGAATTACAAGTACGATTCGTTAGTCATTGGAGGTGGTGAGTATCACCTTCGCTTCTTCTCAGAGAAGCAACTCATTTTACTTTTTTTCACATCCTAACCTACTCATTGAGCAGCGCGAGCATACTGCTGGCACCAGTATGTCGCCGTACTAACCCCTGAGCAAATACATAACATGGTTACATGACGGTGGTGGTGGTTGTTGTTGCGGTGCAAGTGGTGAAAGGTGCGGCGACCTCATGAGAGCAGGATGAGATGAAAACCAGGTCACCACCAAAGAGGTAGTCGGTTAAACCCTACACACTGCTCTCTGCGTGATTTTGGTCAAAACGCAGGGTGAGTGCTACATACACCATCACCGACGGCCTGTTACTTGCAGTCTTGGGCACTCGCGTCAAAATGCTAGCATCTGTGGATCCGGAGGTGGAAGAATGTCGTCAATAAATAAAAAGGATTTAATTGTTAACTAAATGAAAATCAGCACTTGGGTCATTATTTGTACAAACTTTGGAGGAAAGGGAATTCACTTGATTTGATTTGAGTGTGACTATCGTGGCAGCCTTCAACAGAAGACGAAAAAAAGTACCATTTAATAGCTGCTGTCTCTGTGTGTTAATCCTGTGGTAAGCAGGGCCTGAACTTATAGTCTTAAATTCACGTCATAGATGAAAAAAAGGTACTTCTCGGCTTGTTCATGAGAACGGTGTTATGAGATCAGAGAGAAATTAGTTGAATGATTTTCACAGGAGCCCCCTCATAGAATCCACTCATCCGCATATTCAAGAGTCTCAATACTGTTTGTGTCTTTCGTGGTTTCATCTCACACAAAATTTATTCACACATGAACGGAAAAGCGTATAACCACCCGATACAAGTGGTTCTACTTAATGATTCAGATTATTGGATCACTTGGTACCAACTATCGAAATGGCGGTAGACGGTGAAGCCATAGCTCAAAGTTCTCACCCTTCTCAACCCGTCAGTTATACGAAAGGCAGTCACATTCTTACTCGAGTCCACTAGTCACACCTCTGTGGCGATGAAGTTAAACCAAAAGGAATTGGTATAGGAAACGAATTCACATGAGAACAATAAAAGAGTCTAAGCTGTAGTCGTCGACCTTTGTCAGAGTCTCTGGAAGTCAACGTGTTATGGAAGCGTTCCGCGTTTCCCACCAGGTAAGGGAATAAGGTCTGGTAATGTGTAAGTTCCATTCCTAAAGGTGTGCTTTCATGGTTTGAACTTCACCTTAAGTCTCAAAACACATGGAGTGGTCTCTGGGGATGGATCAAACGTCATCCATTGACATCTTTCGCAGTCTATATTAAGTACAGTACAGTATATGTAAGATGCTTTCAATCTGAGAAGACCCTGCAATAAGTGAATTGTTTAAAATTAATAATAATCGGTGTTAGGTGAGGACAATAAAAGTCTTGGCTGTGATAGTCGTTCTTTTCTAAGACCCATCAGTGCAGTGTACGTGGTATCTATTTACCTTCCTTAGTTTTCATACTTTTTTCTTCACCTTGTTGTCATACCTTTTCCCTTAACAGCTCGCCAGCTTTTCTGTACAAAAAAATTCTACACCATACAATATTTTATTTCTTCATGAAACGAGGATTTATCGATTCTTGTAAAGACAGTAGATATTTCTTAGCAGCCCAGGAAAAGAGGGATGACTGGCGATTGGGGATGCCCTGCCTCCACTACCCGAGTCTGTGTGGTCTGACCCTTGCCCGGGCTGTTATAAAACGGAATGGGTTTATTCCACAGAACTCTGTTTGGTGGCGGGTGAAATAGGGAAAGGACCACCCTGGCCGATTTACGACTTGGGGCGCCATTTGATGACACACAGAGATGACCTGAGGAGGCAAGGTTTCTTCTTTCAGCTCGCAATCAGCCAAGTGGGTGCCCTTAGGGATGGGGGATGTGGACATACTAGCTCCGATTACGGCTAGGGAAAATACATTTTCATTTAAATGACTTTAACAGGGTATGCTGCTTAAGTAAAAGAATTCATTCCTTCCATTGCAGATTGAAGCGTATTGAAGGGTTCACTTTAAAGGAAGGGAAGAATGGCTAAAGGGTTACAGGCATGGCCGGAGGCCCATCCTGTCAAGCGAAAGGGCAAAACACAGACACTGAATAGTCTGTTTAATTGGGTATGCAAGGAAGCAAATATTACCTCACTGCATAGCTCCTTCTCCTTCTGAGTGTCTTTTATGGCGCTATCCGTTGTTAACCTTTTTTTAGTGATAAGGCTTTTGGTTAATTGCCCTAACAGAGAAGCAGGCTCAAGAACAACACAATGAATTCGCAGTGGATAATGAATCGGAGGTGTCAAGCTCTGCCTACCATTGATAGCGTAAGTCATTTCTGAGGCACAAATAATACAGGAGAAGGGGTTTTTGAATGCCAATCAGAAGAACTGAGAGGTGTTGTCATCGAGGTGGTAGTAGAACTCGTTGGTATCGAATAGTCGGGTTAGTTACACTTCAAAATTGGTGGTAATCTATGCTAAATCTTCCGTAGTCATGGGGTGTGTCAACTGGTAATGCGACAGAGGTAACTAAGGTTTCACTGTGTGCAGATGCATAGGGATCTACAATCACACTGACACTTTTCAAATCCTTCAGATTGTGAAGAGGACAAGACTAAGTGTAAATTTTATTTGAGCTACTTAAGAGTTTTTGAGGATATGTAATCCTGGAGTAATTCAAACTAATTTGTAATACTGCTAATGCCACTTATCAGTCTGCTTGAGATGTTGACATTTGGTTACAAAAAGGTTAGAGACCTTCAATTTACTCGCAAAATATATCCAGAATACGCGGCAGATCTTGTGTGGAAAATAAAACGTTATCGTGTATCCACCAGAGGAAAATGGTTACAGTAGGGCCGGTTCCTCCTTTTCATTGAAATGCGTCTTGTCACAGCCATAAGTTACCCAATCACAACACCAAAAACTACAGAGAGAAAGATCTGTTGCCATGATTTTTGGCCGCAAGCGATTCTCCTTCTTCTCCCTCCACCTTTAAAAAAGGTAAACATCTACCCGCCCGGTCGTGGTTCCAGTAGCAGCGCACTTTGGCCGCCGTGCGGTACCCGGTAACCCACGAGTGTTTACACAAGACGAATACAGAGAAGAGACTTAAAAAGTGTAAACAATAGAGAATGAGCTTTTTTCAAGGGTGTAAATCTCCGTCCACTCACCGGAAGTCGCGTGCAATGGTGCGTTACCCTTGTAAGGTACCTCTGGACTCCTCCAGCCCCCATCCCTCTTGAACGTCGGCATGGCGACTATTTGACGCAGTTAACTGCTTTCAACAGCAAGAATGTGTCCAAAAAACATAAATGTCAAGGCAGTCAATATTTTTTCCATAAAAATTTAATTATTAACACTCCCGGCATTAGTGTCACAAATATGTGACGTGAGATATTTTTCAGATTATGAGAGGTAATTAGTTGCATTAAATCGTGTTGCAAGTAGATTGGGTGATTTTCAAGCGGCAGAGTATATGTAGACAGCTTATGACTGGAAGGTGATGGCAGTTATGGGTTCCTTTTTAGTACATATTTACTTCTTCCTGAACTGAACCAAGGCTTGCTAATTCCACCGAGCCGCAGGTGCCTTCGTTTCCTGCCTATTTGTGTTTCTCAAATTTCCGCTTGATTTAGCGTCCTCTTGTCAAACGCCAATGAAAGGCGACAACTAATAGGAAATTATAAGGAGAATGTGAAGGAGGAGTGTGAGTTCGGAACACCCTCTCCATCTTCCTTCTCCTGAGTTGCAAATCTCGTGGTCAAGGTTTGCGGAGGATTTTATTCTTAGCTGTTTCTTGGCCCACGGCAAGTAGACAAATGCCTCTCGAATGCTCTACGCACAGAGGTTACGTAGTCGTTCAGACTTGATGTGATACGTACCCTTGTAGTTTGGAAACGTAAGTAGTGAGTGAATCGTTGGGAAATGACAAGTGCTAGACGGTTGTTAGAAGGCAGAAGACCTCTTTCATCAAAAGTCAGTTTAAAAACAATTTAAAGCACATGAAACATTGGTCGAAAATAAGGCAGAAGTGAATAGCAACAAATTAATAGTCTGTTGAAGTTTTTTGCCATCTGTTATCACGTGCCTCATGCCTTCTGAGGTGATGGCAGTGTGGATGAGCTGTTCTACCACTCAAGACTTTATGTTTTACGACATTTAATACCTAAGTCTCCCAGCTCTTTAGCCTCTTATTGGCACAAACTAATTAGTCCTTAAGAAGAAAGAAAGATCCTGAATCCAATGCATTAGCAATTTCAGGTGATTTACTACCAAACTAAAACCAGATGGCGCAACCACTTGTGAGTGGTACGTCCTGCCGCCACATACTCCATTGCCTCCTCCAGACGCCAGACAACGGGTTGTACGAGAAGCTAGATTTTGCTTCTACTTTAAAATTGAGATAAAATCAAGTCTTAATTCAGACAATGTGGGTTCAAATTAACCGGTTAGTTCTACCGCTATTTGATAAAATCAGAGAGCTTTCGGCATGAGAGGAGATTGGTAGAGATCACAATGGATAGAGAGTGCTGAGCCAAATGATCAGGTTTTATAAGACAAGCAAATAAATCATTCATGGTTTTCACAGGCTCCTATCAATTTCAAGAAATCCATTGCATCCACCTCACCTGGAAATATCGAGCTCTTCCGCAAGAGGTTAATGAAACGGACCGCCTTTGCTACTTTTATCTACAATAGAAACAATACTGGACCAATTTTTCTCACAAAGCCTTCAAAAGTAACTTTAATGTCAAATAATAAGGCAGTCTTGTCTTCTTTTTCGCTT
>NW_020170427.1:373589-388217 GCF_000524195.1 Echinococcus granulosus | reverse complement strand
ACATCTGAAGAGCATTGTCCAGAATCCTTGAAGGCCTGCTGCAGCATTGCTCAAGGATGCCTCGAAGAGTGGCAAGGCTTTGGCAGACTTGAGGATTAAGATTGGAATTTTGAAAAAAGTTTCAAAGATCAAATATAAGTAATCACCTTGATTAAGTAGAATAGTTTTAATCCTCTATAGCCGAAATGGTGCTTTAAATCCCATTGGTCGTAGACTATCCTCTCGTGAGAACCTTCTGTTTGGGTATGAAAGGTGAAACAAACAGACTTATTTTTCTACACCCACTTCTTGCTCGGATCATAGATTTCAATAATAAATATTTATTTTTATTTAAACTGTCCATATAAATCTTGCTTCACAGACACTTTGATGCTAAGCGAATATCTTCCAGGAATCGGGTTTTCACTAAAACGTTTTTGAAGGCGTTCCCTTTTGAGACAGCGTCAAGAAGCCGCTTTCGCCTTCTAGAATCACGACGTTTGATTTCCTACCCACTTAAAAAGAAATATTCTTGTAATATGGTAGGCTGATTCCTTTAAAACTTGTATCTGCTAACACCTGGGGAGACACTGAACTCGATGCCCATTGGAATTACAAGCAAGAAGGAAGAGGTCATTGCTAGTGAGGCAGTAGGTCTCTAATTACTGCGGACAGAGAATACAGCAATCATCACTGATTAGAGGGCTGTGGAGTGTGAGACCGTTTGTCATGTTTCGCTAGAAAATCGCCCTAACAGCCTCGTCACAACTCACCACCTCGCCCACCCTCTTCTCTCCGCTCCTCCTTTCGCCCCACCCCCCGCCTCGATTGTTACCTTCAGTTCGGTCTTTCAGCCCTTGCTCGCAGATAGGAATCAGTATCACTTACACCCGCTGTTAATACCTTTCCATAGCAATTAAGATGACGTCCGAATCGACTCGAATGTACAAGCTGGTGTGAGTTGCTTCCATTAGATCCTCCAGATATCGTAAGTTGTTAATGCAGTGCTCGAAAGAGACTCATATGCCTTGAGGAATAAGGGAGTAATTGTGAGGTCGACGAAAAGCAACAGGATCCATGATTAACTCGAATTATTTTCTGACTGTACAAAAATTACTATTTTATGGAGATTCAACTGAAGGTGTCAATTTCTTTCAGCTCCCTTACCAATATCAAATTAAATTACTGACCTGTCATTTATGTGATCTCCAATTGCATTGGGACACTCGAAATGTCAATTCCAAATTAGAAGTCGAGATTAGCCTAAACTCACTAGGAAAACAGTTAAAATTAAGAAGCTTCATTTACCACCTAGGCATGACCTGTACCTACTTTTCATTTTGCAACTCACTTGCATGGGCTTATACTCTCGAAATCGAGAGAAACCTCAATAGGAAACAAGCTAGTACTCCCCCATTTTTCTATTAACATCTTGATTGAAATCTCAAAGTTAAGTCAAACCTAGACTTCTGTCTTTGCAGGAATAAAGAGGGTGTTACCTTGATGGCAGTAGGTTGAAACTATGCCCTCTCATGGATAGCCAGTGCAAAGAGAATCACCCGAGCCCAGACGCTTTTAATCAAGATGGCAAAAACGCTGGTATCGCATCTATTCGGAAAGACGCAAAACTTTAGCTGCCCCTTTGTACCGAAGACTTCAAACACGGAGCAGTGATAAGGCGCTGAGAAGCTCATCCACAGTAAAACCTTGGAGTGACGCGAATGAAAACGGCCTCGGCTGTGATGAGCCTGTTCCTATTCTGCAGCCAACAACTCACCCTACAATCAAATCAGCTGATGAAGCGCCTCTTCCCAGACGTCAGATTGATGCACTACCTGTCACGAGTCGATGGTGTGAAAGAGACAAATCTTTCCGTGAGAACAGTGAACACAATAAATCTTTCAGGTGGATTTGCAACGCCTAAAAGTGAGCTCACGTTTGGTATACCGACGAGGCAAAGCAAAATGTCTTAAAATGTTCCTTAACGAAGGCTTTTTAGTTGGTATTTAGTAAACCGTTACGATAGAACGCAAAGAATTTCAATTTTAGTCTGGAATTCACAGCAATAGATAGTCAGAAGAGGGTTTCTTTTACTTATTCGTAGATGCGACCGAACTGGGATGCAAGTGTGCGACTGATGTACAGGAGGCAGGCAGGCGAACAGGAAGTGACCCTCGGAAGAGGCCAGATGACAAATTGTAGGCATGCAAAAAGTGCGTGCCGATGTGTGTGAGTGCGTGTGTGTGTGACACGAATGAAAGAGAATACAGCGCAGTCATCGGAGGGCCATACTCAAAGGTGTGAGCGTCAGGCGGATGTCTTGTGGCGCTCTCATGATGAACTCTCTCCTTCAACGTGATGTGTGCATGAAGAACAGAATTTGATACAAGTGAAATGGCGAAGTGTGTGTGTACGTGTATGTTTTTGTACGCAAGCGGATGTGTGAAATATGAGTGCTCTTGACCTAAAGATTTCGAGAGTTGGTGAACTCAACAGCATCATCCTAGAATTAGCAAGTAGTATAGAGGAAAGCATGAACCTTCTTGCAAAAGTGTACAGTTAAGTACTTTGCTACAGTCGTCACACATATGCCACACGCCTTCTTCATTGCTTTATGATAGGTTAGTGGTTGCGTCAAATCGACTATTGCAGCCAAAATGATTTACGTCAGCTATTCTTTGTCTGGGAAGAAAAACCACCTTGCCGCAATAGCACAACTTCCGAAAGTGAATTGTTAAACACGTCAAATACGAAAATGGCCATTGCTACCAGCGTCACATAATTGTGACGCGTCTTCTTTGTTTTATGAAAAATATGCTATTTCACCAAATCGTGCATTGCAGACAGAATAGTATCATAAAAATCACCTAAGTTGTTAGATATAAGGGAAGACTATTTACAATAACACTGGACACACTTCTAGGATCTCGAAGCGGTAGATGGCTAGTCGAGAGATAGTCCGGCACTATTGAGCCCCAAAGAGGATTAAAAGCACTAAACACCCACAACTATGATATCTGTACTCCTTATATCATTACTACCCAATAAAGGATGCTCTTGTCCATCCTGTCTGCTCGTTTTAAGGGTATAGAGTCTGGAGGTGGAAGAGAGGAAAGCCAAACCTGTCACAGTGAATCAAGTATCTTTATGAAAATTTATAGTAATAATTTGAAAGCTAGAATAACTGACCACGAAAAAAGTTATTTTTACCTCTTTGAATCCACTTGATTAGCCTAAAACGAGACACTGAGTCCTATGGAAGAACCAACTGAACTGCGAAGTTTTCCTCCAGAGACGCCTGGGCATTTTTGGCTGGAGGTAAAAATTTGCATTGCTATCACTTTACATTTGGAAGAAACATGATTTGCTTTCTGGGAATGAACTCTGCAGAATGAAAGCAAACCTTATGTGGAATCCAACTGTTAATCCACCATACCCGAATTCTGTGATTGTGTAGACGTAAGTGCGTAGTTCTTGCATTTAGCATTTGTGAAAATGGAAAGAAAAAAAAGGCACTATGAAGCGAACAGGCCAAATTCTCTAACACAGCCTCTTGTGCGCAGAATCACGCAATGCTGGGATCTTCTGTCCGTTGAATGGATGACTACGAACGCAACAGTCCCTTTAGGTTATATTAGAAGGCGGTGTAAAAGGAAGTCAAAGGAAACCGCTTATCTCCGTCTGTTATGAATCAGTGAGGCTTAGACAATTATCTACTTGATAGAATTATTTGTAAAGGCAATCAAACAAATCATTGAAAAGCATAAATAGCTGCATCCCATAGTGAGGAGGTGCACATTAGTTGTCATGAGGAGTGAGCGTTTTATGATCATTTAGGTTGATGGAGCAATTCGTTCAAGGAATTGCTAAACACAAACTTAAATGCCAATCCAGCATGAGTCGAAGAGAAGTTGATTTCCTTTCTTAGATGATATCTGTCTTTCTTTCTCTTTAATGCCTCTACCCAGCGGACAGGGTGTAAAATGGATATTTATTGATAAAGTAGAGGGTGATATCCAAATTCACCATTATCAGCTTAAAAGAATATGGTATCTGTGAGCTTTAAAATAAGGCGTATTTGCTGCCAATTATTAGTCTAGAAGATGGAAGGAAACTTTTGATTAAAACAATTTTAATCAAGGCGATTCAATCACTTAGTAAACGATTTCGACAAGTCCTACTGATGTACTTCAGTAGCGCCTGGTCTTTAAGCACCAGAGGTCTAGTTAACGAAATTAAGCTACTCAAATCGACGACATTTAAGCTCTGGAGGTACCGCTTTTTTTCATTTTGGCTTTCTGGAGATTCCAAGTGGTGTCTAAACTGGGAACCTTGTGGAGAGTCGGGTTCTCGCCCAGACCCTCCAGTTTGGCACAAATAAAGACGGGGTGTACCTTGAGTGTACTTATAACCTCTAGAAGGTCACGGTCAATCAGCTACTATAAGTACGCGTACCTGAACTTACCGACACACGCAGATTCACGTTCGGGACACCTCTGAGGATCCAGGACTGAAGTGCGCATATGGCTTCATTTACAAGAAAATTCCCCCTTTGCACTGCCTACGGATATGGGAAATATCAGGTATGATGACCATAGACACCTCAAAATGTAGTCTCAAAAGGAAGCAATGCAAGGTTTAGTGAAATACACACTCTTGGCAGTCTCTCAAGAGCTTTTAATGTCAGAGTTGGGGGTATGATAGGCCAGCTACATCAGTAAAGAAAGCAGTACGTGTTTAAAATGTGACGTTTAAGACCACGCACCTTCACCGTTACAAAAATCTATCGTAAATTGGTTACCTTGGAGGTACAAAACAACACGGATACGCAATAGTTTAGATGTTTGTTTAACTCCTCGTTTTGATTACTCTGGCAATTAAGTTCCGCCAACGTAATCATGATGGGTAGCATGGCCTCCAGGCCACGCCAGTAACTTGTCAGCCCTTTTGAACGTCGGCAGCACAATTTTGCCCTAGTTTCATGTTTTCTTTTGTCTTCAAGGAAATCGTGGGGAGCTTCATGGGTGACGGCGGAAAGCGAACTCGACTCTGGAAGACAATTATTCTGATTTCTATTACTGAATGGGAAACCTTAAGGTGACGAAGAAGGGCATATGCTAGATGAGGATTGAAAATGGCAAGCCTTCTGCAACTACCTCAGCCCGGTGTTCTCCGAGAATGCTACCAATAACTGGGGCGAGGGACACTAGCCGTGGTCCTGAAACATCTGGAAAAGTTCGTCACAGAGCTGTCTACGGTACCTGTATAGGGATGTCAATTAAGTGAACACGCAATACCTCCTCCACCTCTTTACTAACTAAATGGAATTTAGACAGATAACAATGATAACAATGTGGCAAGGAAAAACAGACACAAAACCTTATCCCCACAAAACTAATTTAAAACTTGTCCTTTATTAAATGACTCCACTTTTGGGCCGGTGTCCTTGCAACTGCCAATGGACATACAAAGTGGCCAACAGATTCCTCTTCCCCTGATATAGGACGAAATCCCAGATACACTTGAATTGCCAAGAGGGATCAGTAA
The DNA here is from genome assembly GCF_000524195.1 of Echinococcus granulosus. Classification (NCBI taxonomy): domain Eukaryota; kingdom Metazoa; phylum Platyhelminthes; class Cestoda; order Cyclophyllidea; family Taeniidae; genus Echinococcus; species Echinococcus granulosus. The sequence continues at coordinate 382,691 of NW_020170427.1, read as the reverse complement.
AGTTACAGTCGAATAGCATCTTCCCGGTTGCATAGAAATTTGATGACTGGCGCATTTGGTTGGTGGGTGTTTTTGTTTATAAAGCACCGACTACGTTGTGGTGGCCAAAGAGGGAGGTTGACCAAGCAGAGCACCAGCGATGACGCTCAAGTGAGTAGGGGGCTATGTAATCCTATGGCTGTTTGGTTAACTCTTAGTTTTAATTTAGCGGGCACTGAAAGCTCCGCCGATTGTACTTTCGTTGGGCGGCATTGCCTTCGGGCTGTCCCTGTAGCCCTCCCCAGATCCCCTGTACGGTGTCAACCACAAATTCTGACTTGGTATTATGACTAGTACCATAACCTGTGACTTGCATTGTGGTATTTAAGTTCACATACAGTCACACTTTCAAAACGTAATCAAGATTACATACCTTAAAACAACGAACAAATAAGGATGATATAATGAAACGGAATGGTTAGTAAGCAGTCAAATAAGTACAAAATCGGTATATTCAAGTTTCAACAAAAATTGCAAAAGATCACACAGTTATCAAATCCCGGAAAGATATCGGAGGTTTTAAAAAGGGCTCCATTTGCAGTTTAATTTGAACGAAGTTGCGTTCAAGCTCGCGCTGGTACTCCTCCTGGTCTTGACCAATCAACTGCCGATTCATTCGCACCGCCTCTTGCGATCTAACAGACAAAAAGTTATGATAGCTTGCCTCTCGAGGACTTCAAAAATATGTGTAACCGGTCATGTGGCTGTGAACAGATCAAAAATGCTGCTGACAATGATCAAACATCCGTCCACATTAGGTGGAGACAAAAACTCGGAACCCGATACTCAAAACTCGGGAGATTCTACGACTACAGGTGATCTTCATTATCTACGGTTTGTGCCTTGAAGGGGTGATAGGACCTGTACGAAATCCCTTAATGATACCTTTAAAAGAAAGGGATATGTCAACTCTAATTGAGCGGATAATAAAAACCTAGCACAACCTAAAATTATCCTCTCTGGATTTAACTCATGTTGTTTAAACCTCATTTATTGAGATAATATCTGAACGAGCTCTATCAAGTCTATCAGACAGTAATAAAGCAGTGACAATGACAGTTTATCTACATAGCTTAGTGAAGTCTAAATGAATGACTTCTTGGAAGAAAATAACTGTCAGCGTGAAGCGCAGTTGAAGTAGTAAACTTACTTGCGCAGAAACTCCTTCAAACAGAGCCGGAGTTCATTCTGCTGCTCGTCATCTGATTCTGATACAGTGATGACGGGGTTCTCTTGGGACGCTGACGAAGAAGGGGAGCCCCGTTTATTCAAGAAGGCAACCGCAACCTCCAGGGGTCCCTGATTCACAGTCGTGCTCACGCAGCCCTGAAATAGAGCCGTTTCATCCTACAGCCGTAAACTCTCTTAGCAACCACAATCAACTAACCTCATGCTCCGTAAGACGCATTCAAAGCTACATTGCTAGATGGTATGCTTCCTCTATGGTCATACCTTATTTGAAGTAATCAAATCACAAAAGATGATGATCTTAAGGATAACTATACAGTGAATCGTCGTGGTTTTAAACCACTTCCTAAGAGGTTACAGAATCAACTTGTTTACATCATTTAAGATTTGACCTCATCACCTGCCAGCGTCGCAGCAAACCACCTTTTGAACTGACAGAGTGGCACCTGAAGAACCAAACTCCTCCATTTCAAAGAGTGATCCGAGGCTACAATTTCATGCCGCCCCGTTTCGTATATGATCAGCTTTTATTTTGATGCATTAAATGATAGTAAGACCACATTTGACTGTATGAAGTAGCAAATAACGTAAGCGAAAATCTTCTAAGCTTGTAACAAATTTTGAGGAATTCGCAAAGCAATTTTTCAAGGTAATATCATGGTTGGTTTTCGCAGTTACCACTGCAGTCTCAGAGGAAAACTGACCACCAAAACCTATATGTTTCGACTCATCTACTAAGATAAATGCTGCCTAAAAAGCAAGGAATAAGTAAATTGGCTTGGACCAAGAACAATTAGGAGGTTTTTATCTGTATGCTCAATTTCGTGAATTTGTATTAATTTATCAAGAAGTGCTCCAAATTTCACGAGTAAAATCAGTACTGCTGATATGCTATAAGTAGTTTAACAGATCAAACATCGGAGATTTGCATTATTTTGGCGCACAGCTCACCTGAAGGACCATTTGAAGGAATTTTGCATCAGGAGGATCTGTGTGAATTGCCAGTGCTAGCTGTTGATTGCGCGTTGCGACATCTTCAATAGCAACCTCTATGGGTGAAAGAACTAACTCCTCGTGACCAATGACCGGGAGTCGCAGGTTCAAGTAGGGAAAGCATCGTGACGTCGTCAGAATCACCTTCCTCTTGAACTGCTCCGAAATGCTACCATGCGCGAAACCCGCCTGTGTGAATGGTGTCACCATCACAAAGCGTTCTAAAGTTAAGATAACTAAAGAATAGCATTGATGAAGAGGGGAGGGGGGTGGGCAATTCGTCTGATCGGTGCCATCGTAACCAATCGCCCAGGAATAGATAAATTTAGTTTCCATTATAAGAATATAGGAATGCCAATCACTTACTAATTCCATAATTTCTTTCACACTCGAGTCTTCGTTTTCGAAGCTCGAATTCCTCAAAGTGCGGTTCCACATATGTTATCTGCAGGTAGGCCTAAATAACCGCATCAGAAAGGCATAAGTAGTGTCAAGAAGCACTTTTCTCAAAACAGAAGCAGAGATGGTAGATTTACAATGGCCTCATCGAGATCTGCAGCAAAAACTCGACTGGAGCTCTTAATTATCTCAACCGGTTTGCCACCAAGTTGATGCGAGTAAAACTCCTGAAGACGGGCGGTAATCTCGGCCAGCTTGGTCAGTGGGGCCTCCTTGTAGATGAACTCCTTGCCATTCTGGTCACCAAACAGAGGGCCGTAAAATCCAACTCGAAAGTATGTATTGAAGAGGCGATTTGTTCGCTAATGGAGAGAAGAGTAAAGGTGAAAGCATCTCTCAAAATAGAAAAAGTTCATCCACAAACCATAGATGCTTAAACGCACGTAAGGAGAAACTGAAGCCCAGACTGGTCGATGACTCCATTACCGTCAATTGCTTTATTATGCTTTATTATGCTTTCCCCTTTTTAATCTTTCCACTCTTGTTGAATCCATTGACCGGCGCTGATTTCGTCGACGTCCCGGTCACTATTACTTTCTGGTAAGGCAGGCAATTCACTTAACTAACAACTCACACAACAAGTTGAATAAAAACGATTCACCGTGTGATTTGGTTCCCACCCTATTCCACAGTCTTTCCGCGCTCTGCCACAGTTGTGCATTGAGGCTAATGCGAACAAGTTGGTACCGCTGAACCCAACAGTCTTAAAGATAAGGGTGACAAAGATCTTGTAGTTCTTTATTGCAGAGGTTAAATACCAGAGAAAAGCTTCTTCAGGTACCTTGTCCACTGATATAATTACCAACCCAATCCCTTTTCGATGAGACACACCCTTGCAGACTATATTCCAATCAAACATTCAACTTCTAGAAACTTTGAAAACAACCTAGGCCAGGTCATCTCCGTTTCTACCTTACTCTTATTTCCCAATCGTCTATCTCACTGCCCGTGTGCTTTTCCGTCAGTTGTACAGCCAAAGAAGAGCTATTATCATCAATTGGGAAATGGCATCAGAAAGAAGGTGGCGAAAAAGAAGAGTGTCCGCCTCCACACTCCCCTTTGTATCATATCGAGGAGATGGATCTCATTCCTAATTGTTGTTTGGACTGCAGCAAGTGGACAGTTCCTAACGCCAAACGCAAAGCATTTGTGGTCTTCAGTGGATGGATGAAGTAGTAGGTGCCTTAAAAATGCGGGTTGGGGTGGGATGAGACGTGGCGATGTGGAGTGGGTAGTGCTAGTATTGTGAAAAGTTTAGGTGGTGCGTGAATCGTTTGAGAATCCCCAACCATCGCCTCATTTGCTTTACTTTGCAATATCAAGGCCAATTCTCATCATAAGTCAGTTTGTCAGGCAGTCAGTCATTGGTTAGTTGGCCAAAAGCCTAAAAACTTACGGCAGGTTCGTATATGGCACTATGCGAGGTCCGAATAAGTTCGTACACCTGACGGAGACACTCTTGTTCCCTAGTTGAGTACAAAATCGGTAGAATCCAGTAACAAAGTGATGGAATCTGCTCAGATTGATCGGCCGCATGGAAGCACTTAGCAATTCTTTCGATCAACTCGTAAAAGCGCTTCACAAATACGTTTGCAGAGGTCTTCTGCAGGGAGCGTTCAGCTGTGATTGGGAGAGGAGTGGAGGCTGGAAGTCCAACGGCCAGTTCTAGAGCCGACTCCTCTAGGAGGTTTGGCGATCCCAATTGACGCGCCATGGAATCAACGCCTTCGCTTAGGACGGTGAAGAGGGGGGAGCTTTTCCGGCTCACCATCTGTTCCACATCGATGGCAAGGGTGTGAAGCAGGGCTTGGGCTGCTTCTGCTGGCTGTTTGAACTATGCATAGATTTCCAAATCAGTAGGGGCAAAGCCGAACAAAAATTGAAGAATTACTGGTAAAACTGTTCTAACTTGGGAACAAATTGAATGAGAATCAAGCCAGACAATGATTACGGCTTGGACAGAAATGGGAATGCTATTCACAATAAGGAAAGGTTTTGAGAGCTATAAGCCAATGAAAGTGCCCACTTCACATGTCTTTAATGAGTACCTCATTTCAGGTGTGCCTCGTCTACACAAGTCCCAAGATGATCATAGCGATTCTCATACACGTATTGAAGCACACGGTCGGTAGTGAATGGAGTGGCTGTGGTGTGAAGGAATTGGACTTACAAATAAGTGGACCTCTGCAAGACGCAAAAGCCAGTACTGCCGCAGTTCAGGAAGCAGACGACATACAGATGCCAGATCAACGAGCAACTCGACCACAGAAATTCGGTCGTCCTTTTCAACGATCTGGGAGCCGGTATAGCGTCTTTGGAGATCGTTGAAATGAAGGAGGCATGTGAATATATCCTTTTCAAAAAGAGAAAAATAAGACAATCTCATTGTTGCCAGACGTAATTTTCTTCTGCCTCTGATAAAGTCTCCAAAACCTTTAAACTTTAAAAAGGATTTATTTCTTGCTTAGCATTGAGTATCACCTTCTCAAGCCCGCTTTGCTCTATCTTTCGCTAATCCTTTTGTTTTCTTACATAATCGAACGAACATCCAACTTTTACTATTTAAAACCCAAATCACAGGTACAAAGACCTAAACTTCCTTTCTAAGGCTTCTTTTCCGGAGAAAAATTGTTCCCTACATTTTGTCCACACCAAAAGCCATATTTGGGTTCTTTTTCAGAATTGACTCAGTAAAAAGTTGGGTAGAGTATATGGAATTAGATTATCATTTTCCTTCAGAAATGGCTTAAAATAAAAGTTATTCCGATTTCCTTACATGCAAAATATCCACAGATGCATTAAGTTGAGCCTGAAATCCAGCATCAGGCGCTTGGGTATTTGCAAACGTCATTGCAAAACGTAGTCCGTTGAATGACACACCTCCACTACCTTTATTTCTCCCTAAATCACCTCCTTCCCTTGTATCCGCCTTAGCGTATTCTTTGAGCGCCCGAAAGCAAGCCGAAAGATGTGCTCTTGCCAAAAGGAAGTGAATATGAGGGGGAGCGAGTGTGGGAAACAGCGGGTCACCCTCCTGACCACCATGAATCCTGCGGTCGTAGATGAGGTGGGAGAGGAGATGGTGCCAGTAGAGGTTAGTGCTAGCCTCGGTGAGGTAGGAGAGACACTCAGTCACGACCCCTAGGCGTCGGGCGAACCAGGAGGGGGAGGATGATGTGTCAAGAGTGAGATCGTTGGGTGCTAGGAGGGAGTGTAGAGCCAGGGCCATTTGGCCATTCACAGGATACAGGTGCTAAAATTTAGAAATATGGTGAAGTACTAGCCTTACCAGAATTGTATATACTCGAATCCTGTAGAGATTATTGTAGAAACAAATAGAGCAAGAGTAATTCCAAGGCGACTTTTAAGTTTGTTTAGAGATATTCCTTCAAAAATTGAAGAAAATGTTATCTAGGAACATTTAATCAGTAAAAAGTCGATTACATGAACTATATGCAAAGGTTCGTTACGGAGCTGTCTACGATACCTGCATTGAAATATCAGTTAAGGGAACGATCGATACCTCCTCCACCTCCCTACTAGCTGGATAGAACCCAAACAGATATAGCTGGATAGCAATGAAGTGAAAACAAGGTGGAAAGAGGAACATATGCAAAACCTCATCCCCACGAAAGTATTTTGAACCCCATCCCTTATTAAATGACAGCGCTTTTGGGCCGGTGTCCTTACAACTAGCGATGGACATGCGTGATGGCCTGCACCTTCCTCCTTCCCATCAATAAAATTCTCAAACAGGATGAAACTTCAAATCCAGCAGAATTGTGAAGAGGGATCAGTGGAGTTGCGGCTAAATATCCCCTCAGTTGCACGCAAATTCAATGACTGGCGCTGTTGGTTCGTGGGTGTTTTTCTTGCACCGCCGACTACGTTGTGATGACTGACGCAGGGAGTTTGACCAAGAGGATCACTAGGGACGACGCTTAAGAAAGAAGAGGTTATGCAATGCTGTGATTGTTGATTTAACTCTTCGTTTTGGTTTGGTGGGCACTTAAGGCTCCGCCACTGCGCTTTGACTCGATGGCATGATCTTCGGACCATGCCGGTAGCCTCTCAGCCCTCCTGGGCGTCAGTTTCGTTGGGCTTCACGAAAGACGCGGACGCTACAGTTAAATACCGTTCAAGTACATTAAGTGATTGCTATGCTATGAAAAGTGCATGAAGTCAATTAGATTGGTGTCTGGAGAAATAAAATACACCTTGAAACCTCATCCAAAGTTGCTGTGAGCATGCAGTTCAGCAGTCTCTAATTATCCCCTTTGAGAGGTATCATGATTCCTGGATAAGTTGCGTTCAAGACTCAATGTGGAATGAAAAGAAATGAACAAACCACCATTGTTTCTGTTTAGCCCTCTCGCCTTTAAATATGAAAGTGAGCACTGGTTCTGTGTTTTGGTCGGTACAGCCAGGAGGGAACATTTGACAGGAGTGCCACTTACATCGCAAACTTGGTGGCACTGTTGAAGGAGGTGAAATGCAGCAGCATTTGCAATCTTCCTAATTTTTTTCAGCGGAGAGGCACAATGAGGTAGTAGCACCCGACAAAGCACGAAGTGTGTAACCGACGCCTCGTCCAGGAAGTACTGTGGGAACTGAAACACGATACGCATCAGAGCAGTCTTTTAAGCACCAGCTACTTTTATCGGCAAATATTGTGAGTTAAGGCATCAATCACAAGACCCTCAGAGAAAATTTGGCCACTATAGCCTAGAAGCTCCGTTAAAATAGTGAGGCATTGTCTGCTGAAGGTATGGTACGTCTTCCATATCAGCGAAGCATCAAAACCTGTCTTTCTCTTCTTCTCCAAACATAAGGCTGTCAGTGTCCTACAGAAACCCTTGAAGAAATTACTCTTTTCTGAGAAAAGTAGCGGTTAGGGGCAGGTGAGAGTACTTTAAGTGGTGAAGTTGAAGCCATCGTGGTGAGCACACCACCTTTTGACCTCCCCCCCCCCCAAAAAAAAAACATCTGTAAAGGAGAATAACTAATAGACGCATACGTCTTGTATCCAGCAGAATAAGGTGTAGTAATTTAACTGAAAACTCTCTACTGCACTCAAACTGTCTTTTCGTCAAATGCGAGACAACAGAGGATCCCATCCTATATGCCCTACCGAATTTATATGCTAGCAAAAATGAAAAACAAGTAGGACCCACCTTTGAGATCAATTCGGACATGCCACAGCAAAGAAGCTGAAATGTTTTGGAACAGTGGTGCATGCTCAGACCAAAGATGTATGCTCTAGCAATACTGCAAATGAGGCGGGAAGATATGATCAGGTTGTCACTCTCCTCCCCTGTCACATCACTAGCTGAAAGGGGATGATCAAAGGCCTTAGAAAGAAACTAGGGGAGAAGGCTTCAAACTGCCTTACATTAATGAGAAGATCTAAAGTTTTACACACGACCGAGGTCACAAATAGGTAGAGAAGTTTTGTCTCCTCACGACACGCGACTGGTAGTGTATCAGTAGTTTGACACCCGAGATTGTCTAATCTCTTCAACTGGAGAATGGGCGACTCCCCGAGCTTCTGAACGACTGATAAAAAACAAAATCACGGGTAAGCAGACAGGACTGATGTCCCAGTCTGTAACACCTTGCGAAATTTCAATATTTTTTTATCCAAAAGTTTTTAAATTTTAAACTTGATAATTATTCATTTGAAAAGTTGGAAGACGTGTAACTTAAAAAAAGACAAAAACGTAGGCATTGGAGGCTCCGCTTTCAAACTTATAGTGGGAGCATGGCTTCCGGATCATAGCAGTAGCCTCTTATTCCTTTCGTATGTTGAGAATAAAATTTCTTTCATTCTTTCGTCTCCAGGGCAGTCTCGGAGGGCTGCATTGGTGACAGCAAAAAACAAACCCAATCCTAAGGGTCATCAACCCTGATTTGCCATTCCTGAAAGCTAAAACATTGTGACGAATGGGAGGATCGGTGACGACCCCTAATAGAAGGGTTGAAAATGAATCAACCTTCGGCAACTTACCCAGTCCCGTGTTATGCAGGAGTGCTACTACCAATTGAGGCGAGCGACACTCTCCGTGGCCTTGAACCATCTGGAAAAGTTGGTTACGGAGCTCTCTACGATACCCGCTAAGTGAACAAGCGATACCACCTCCACTCCTACTTGCTAGATAGAATTCAGGCAGATAGACATACACTGCTAAGCAGCACTGAAGTGAGAATAGTGACAAGCAGGAACAGGCACGAAAATTTTTCCCCTAGAAACTATTTCAAACCCCGCCCTTTATTAAAAGACTACTTTCGTTTATTGTTCTTGCTATTAGCGAAAGACATACAAGATGACCGGCACACTCCCCTTCCCCCAATACAGCTCCCAAACAGGAAGAAATTCCAGCTCCAGTGGAAATGCCAAGAGGCATCGGTGACAGTGCGGCCAAA
>NW_020170427.1:263162-373489 GCF_000524195.1 Echinococcus granulosus | reverse complement strand
CAGTGCGGCCAAATATCACCTCAGTAGCACACGAATTCGATGACTGGCGCGGTTGGTTCGTAAGGGTGTTTTTCTCACAGCACCGATTATGTTGTGATGGCCAAGGCAGGAGGGATACCAGAGAGAGCGCCAAAGAAGGCGCTCAAAAGGGGAGAATGGCTAAGTAATACAAGGTTTGTTTAACTCTCAGTTTTGGTTATCCTGGCACTGAAGGCTCCGCCGATTGTACTTCCGCTGAGGGGTATGACCTGCAGGTCATGCCAGTAATTTTTGCAGCATATACATATTCTGTCCTACTACTGAATTCTGCATTATCAGGAAAGAGCCAAGTCGCTATTGCCTGTCGGATACTGCAAAACGCCACCTACCTTTGGAGTCTTCGTCCGTTGACTCGGTCAAAAACTCATTCCCACCCTAAAAGTAAAAAAAGTTTTCGTAAATCTCAAAAACCGAACTACGCCAAATATGAGTCTTAGAAATTTTTTATGTAATGTTTCTATATTAATTGAAAAGTATTTTCAAGGTATCTAATCGTCTAGAGCGGCGATTCGCAAATAATCAAACCAGCTAAATTTTACTGAATTGAGCTAACAGTTATTGTATTGTTCACCTACCGGATACTCAAAGTAGTTGAGAGCAAGAATGAGCAGCTCAACAAGATTCTGCGCCTTTTCAACACCCCTAGTGACGAGCCACTGTAGAAGGACCTGTCGATGAGTGTATTGGAGGATCCAAAGCGTCTCTAAGAGGAGGAGTCTCGTGACACAGTCACTGAATACGTGAGTCGTCTCGCTGGGCAGTGAGAAGGGAGCTGAAGAGAGGACAGCGTGGATCCACGTTTTACTTGGGCTAGGGAAAGTGGTGTACTCTTGTTGTGATGGAAGTGACGGTGCACTAGATGAACGATGTTCCACTGATCCTCTACGGTCCGGAGTTAACGAGATACGACGACCCATCTGTGGGTGAAGGAATGCAAATACTCCACTTCAAAGATCAGATTTGTAATCGTTTTAAATATACATAAGATTTTCGGTTATACCTACCCATCTAACCCGTTCCTTAGCAGTCATAGAAGATAAAATCCACCCGGACCGCTTCGAAGCGCCATCGTTTGAGCTCCGCTGAGCATCCAAAAGTACAGAGACCTTTGCCACCTCTCTGAGCACTCTTTCCTGCTTCTTCAAGGCACCGACCCAACTGACATACATGGCAGAGGCATTGTCGCAAGCGATGTCTAGAAGTGGGATGTAAAGCGCAGCCGCATCCCAGAGATTGGAGGATTCTCGCCCTGCTCTAAATGTGCAAGACTGGGACTCGTGACTTTTCATGAGGTACCATAGGGTAGTCAGGGCGTTCTCCTGCAATGCGGGTTCTCTGAAAGGAGAAAAAAATGATTACTTTACAGTTTGACAACAAGAAACGACTGTACACCGGTTTGGAAAATAAACCCTAACAACTACAAGAGGTTACATAAAGATGTAATCTAAGCACGTTATAATGATAAAGAAGAAACTCACGAATGAAGGAGGCAGGTGCGAATTTCCCCCAGTAGCATCGCTGGTAAAAAGTGTAGTCTTTGGTAGGTTGGATCAGTGAGAATTTCATCTTCCTGCTCAAATGTGGTAAAGTAAGCGACCTGATTTATTGAATGCACAGTATCAGGCAACAGACTTTGGTCGGGTAGACTCAGAGCCAGATAGTCTGGTGCGGCTGTGAGGATTTGAAGCATTTCTAGTTTCAGTAATTGCAGATTTCGAACCTTCTTGTCTCGAGATGACGCTGCCTCTTCATCCTCCGAGTTCCAAGAGCTGGGTGCCAGCAATTCTTCAATGAATGAGTTGATCTGCGGGATTGAATATAAAAATAAGGCGAGGACTTTACACAAGACGTAGTATCACAAAGTGTTTTTAAACAATGCCGAATAGCGATTAACGTGATCTTGTATCACAAAATTACATGAACTAACTGCCTGCATGTAAGCTGAGGTAAACCGAAACACATGAGTGGCATTGAGACAGATTAAAAGGTCCTGCAGAAAGAATGCGAAAGCGCGATTCAGAAGGCAAGTGCTATCAAAGGTTTCCTCCTTGTCGTCCTGCATTAGGCGGTTGGTGATGCTTTTCGTGACTTCCCGAGTAAGGAGATCCAAATTTTCCACAAAAAGTTGGCTGGCGGATTCATCGCTAATTTTGCATTCCACGATTAGAGTTCGAACCTTCCAAGAAAAAAAGCATAAATAAAGATGCACGAAGTTACTTAACATAAAGTACCCACCTACTTAGGTAGCGCTGTGTAGCGAGCTTGGTTTTGTACATACCTAACCAAATCAAATTTAAAGTCTGTATTTGTCATTGATTTTATTTCTTGATGTTTGGAACAGCATAAGGGCTTTCTAAAAAATTGAAAACAAACCAGCAGTTCCAAGAAGAACCACAACGTCTCCTCATAGAAGTTCCTGGAAAACGGAGTATTGGTGGCAATCTGACCGATGAGGCATTGAAGCAATTCCTCATGCAACTTCTGGAACAAAAAGAAGCAACATTATTAAAACAATTAGCATACTTCTGCGTGGCAAATATAGCTCATAGTACCTTGGTCAAATTCTCATTAGACCTGTGGAGGTACTCGAAAACATCATCTATCCAAGCCAGTCCCATCATTGGATATCCGGAGAGAAGATATGGTAGAACTACAAAGACGAAATTCGCACTGTTGAAGGCGACATTCCTGTACATTTGCCAACCAGATCGAGAGTATACACGTAGACGTAATTAAATAGTAAACGCTTCACAATATTTTGGACAGAAAAACAACTAATCCAGATATGTGACTTCAGGCTCGTCCATAGCAAGACCCGACTTCAGAAGGGGTGGCAGGTAAAAGCCACAGATTACTCAGAAATGTAATAAAATTAATGTCATTGGTAAAATACAAGCCCTCTACAATCTTCACCTCGGCCGAGGAAAAATACAACCGATTTGTGTAAACGACTTAACAGGCAGGCATTAACTAATGGGACTTGAGGAGCAAGTGGGTATGAATGACCAGTATACAGAGGCCAAGTTCGGAGGTAAGGCACCGAGTATGAAAAAAACATGTGTAGAACTTTTTCTTGTTTTAAATAAATACTGATAGATCACAAAAAAGTTGCACCAATAGTATTCACACGAGAAGTGACCAACGCACCATGCTCAATGGAGCACCTTCCGATGCCTGATAAATATGCACATATAAAGCGATTGCGTCCAGTAAATTGCTCTTCCCAGTCGGAGAGACCCTTTGATATACGATGAATGTAGAAAGCCAGCAGGGTGAGTAAATTTTGTGATGCTTTTACATTGTTTTGTACCAGACAGGCTCCTAGAGTCTGTAGCAGTCCATCCATGATTGGCACCAAATGCAAAACTAGCTGGTTCAGTTTTGCCTTCTGGAGATGCAAAAGCAGTGGCGGAGGAGAGGATCTAGATGCAGATAAGTTTACTTGAGTTTAGGGTAAACTTTCATCATATGAAACAGAAGTGGTGCACAACACGTCACGCATTTGCGACAATGAAATCAAACGTGTTCAAGAAGCCAATTTGAAGGGGGTAAGTAAACTTCTTACAGAGAATCCGATCCCGATTGGGCCAAAAAGAGGTCCTGTTTGCTCAGTGATTCACTTGTTTCCGTGAAATTCGCAAAATTACATTCTCTTATCACTGAGGCGACAAAGTCATCGTCTTGGTACAAACTGCTGAGTGGCACCACACGGAGGTGAAATGACGTCTTGTTGAGAAAATGCGTTTTCCCGGCCTCCATGTCATCCTGAGTGGAAAACCAAGTAGTTGGTGCCGTGTGTTCCATTAGGCAAAGGCTACTCACTGGTTAAACCAACCTTTGCCAAGGCTTCAACATGCCTAGGTATTGTTTGGGCCATTTCGGGAGTAGGATGATCATGGGTTAGATAAAGCTTCTCTTCTCCAGAAAATATTCTTCCACTAATGAGAATCGGAAGCCACTAAAATTGATGATGTCTTGTTATTTAAAGAATCATTTGGTAGCAGTTAAAACCAAATAAAATCAAGTGTAAACATTAGCAAATGGTAAAAGTTGTCAGAATTTCAGAGGATCTGCTCGAAGAAACTGACAAAGGTAACCGTTAGAGAAGAAACTCACTCCTGGCCAATTTGGGTGACGAATGGTAGAGAAATTGGAACCTACCGAGTAACCAAGGACGGAATTGCTGGTGTCACGTGAAGGTGAAAGGTCGACGTGGACAAAAGTAAAGAGCAAGTAGTGGTTCGAATTGAGCTCCTTCGGAAGAATCACTTTGATTTCATCAGTGAATTCAGGTGATCTGCAAAAACAGAGATTATATCAGGATGATATTTAAGGAATGCAGCCATCTCCTATCACAGCCATGGAGAAAGAAATCTGGCGGCAGGTTCCACATCAACTGGTGAAGAGAAGATGGATTTTGCGTTTTAAATTTGGATGGGAGAACACTCCAGGTAAAGACATTCAAACAGTAAAAAGCGGCACAGTGCAGTACTATCCTATTCCTGTTCTATAAGCATTATTAGAAGAAATTAAAGTATTTATTACAAGGCTAACCTAGAACTACAAAATTTTGACACAAAACGGCGGTATCACGAGTAAGATTTACCGGTTTTTCAGGATAACATGAGTTCGAGCTTCAGTTTTTAGCACATTCTGGGCACCGAGATTGTGAAATGCCTAAAAAACGTAATGGAAAGTGGCGTCTCCAATACCAGTGTGTAAAAACGGCACACCATACTACTGACAGTTTGTTCAGTGGTTTGAACCCCACAAACATGGTGGTATTTATTGCACACCAACGGGTTTGAATGTACTTGAAACCCTTATCTACATAAAATAGGGCTTCAGTGTGATGCAACATCTTAAATTAAAGCCAAGTGGAAGTGGTTATGTAAGTAATGTACGCACCGGAATTGTATGCCTTCCACTGGCATCCGAACACCACAACTGTATAACAATTTCGATGTTCTTTGAAACGCTTTTGAGCATTCCGAAAGTAACGCTCTGTAGATAAATGTAGAGGAGATTTCTAAAAGAATATGGCAGAAAGCAAAATCCACAGTGTTTACTAAGGGCGCATTTCAAAGAAAGGTTGAAGTTTTTAGAATTGTAAAGACAGTAAAGAGCCTCTTAAAAACACTAAATCTCAAGAATTTAAACCCAAAAAATTAATTGTAGAATGGCTTTCTTATTTTTCTTGGGAAAGTGTGAAGGAGTGGTTGACTCTATTTGGCCATACATTTTACTAAGTGGGATCTACAGTCTCCGCAATCGCGGCTTGGCCACAGAAACATACCAGTAACCCCTCAGTCCCGCTGTGTGTTACCAACACATTTTTAATCATTGTGGTATCATTTACCGTAATATTTGGGAAGACTCGAAGCGCTGTAGTAATTTAAAATTAAAAAAAAACAAAACGCTTGATGTAAAGTTTTCACGCATGGAGCAGATTGTCAGTCCCAAAAACAGGTTTATCGTTGCGGGTCAAGGTCAATGTCCATACAAGCTTAAGGTAAACAACTTGGAGTGTCTAATCCATTTCAAAGTTCATACTACTTTGTAATTACGTCTCGAAAAGGACGTTGTGCTTTGGTCGCCCCAAACAGAAACAGTGCATATGTCCGTCCACAATTCCATAAATAGGAAGATCATTGTTTTTGATAAAAAGTGATTCACAACTCCTTGTGAGGGTTTACAAGATCGGGAAAACAAAGATTCTGAGTAATTGGCTAAAAATTGCTAGCTGTAATTTGAGTTAGTGATCTCATCCAATGCATACTTGGACGAAACCTGGTTAAAATGACCAAAAGTTTATCACAGTGAAGTTAAACTCGAAAAAGAATTCACTGTATATGCTTAGAATCACAAAAATGCGGCTTTTTTACTGCTTTCAAATCCAATTTATGCAAGTAATTTAGGGTGTGTTTGCTGTCACACGTTCTACAGCATTACTGGTAAGATTTACAGTCCTACCCAAGATGCAACATTATGCAGGGCTTGTGTTTACCAAAAGAGATGTTTTAAAGACCACGTTCATCAATTCCGCCTCACAAAATTTCGGGATTGTAAGGTTCAGTCGAGGAATGGCGTAGAAATTATCCCACAAATCACTGCAAGTATACAGCACGTCTGAATGGGAAAGATCATTGCTATTCTTGGTAGAGAAACAGAAGCTGGTTAAAATGTAATACTTTGATTACTTGTTTGCCAATTCAGTTTAATTTGCGGGTATCTGGGTGGCACAGCCTCCAGGACATGTCAGTAGCCCCAGCCCTCCTGTACGTCAGCAAACTGCATTTTTTCCTATTACTATACATTCTTTCGTCTTCAGGGAATTCTCAGTGCGTTACATCGGGCAGCGGAAAGCAAAACAGATCCTAAAAGACATCGGTCTTGATTTGCCATTCCTGAAAGCTAAAGCCTAATGTGATGGAAGAAGGACAAATGATGTGGGTGGGAGGATCGGTGACGACCCCCAACAGAAGGGCTGAAAACAACGTCTGCCTTCGGTAACTACCCCGATTCCGTGTTCTGCAGGAATGCTATCAACAAATGAAGCAACTTTAGCCGTGAATTATCAGGACAACTACGCTGATATCCATTACTGAATGTTAAAACTTAACTTGACGGAAGAAGGTCATATGCTGAGGTGAACGACAATAGCTGTGGCCGCGAGCTATCTGGCAAACGTTGTTGCGGAGCCGTCTACGGTACCTGTATTAAGATGTTGACTAAGTTAACATGTGATGCCTTCTTCATCTCTTTACTAGCTGGAGAGAACCCTGATAGGTAGATATGACTAAGCAGCACTGAAGTGAGAACAAAGTGACAAGGAGGAAGAGACGCAAAACCTTATCCCACGAAACTACTTGGAACCCCGTTCCTCATTAAATACCTCTGTTTTTGGTTCAGTGTTCTTACGACTAGCGATGGACATTCGAGATGGTCAGTACATTCCCTCTTCTCACGGTACAGTTCCAAAACAAGAAGAATCTCTAAACCCAGTGGAATTACCAAGAGGAATCAGTGATGTAGTGATCAAGTTTCCTCTCATTTGCACGCAAATTCGATGATTGGTTCGTGGGTGTTTTTCCAACAGCACCAACTACGTTGTGATGGTTGACGCAATAGGTCAACCAAGGGGAGGCCGGGGACGACGCTCCGTACATCGGAAAAGCATATTTTGCTCTAGTATTATGTGGTCTTTCGCTTTCAGGGAAGTCACAGAGTGAAGCGTATATTTTGAGTTGACAACCACCTTATGTGAATTCTATGCTGAACAAGAGAAAGAGAGCGGGCCATTTTAAATGGGGTTCAAATCAAATGTTTAGGTTTTTTTAGTCGACCACTAACATCCACTTTAAATTTGCAGAATTGGGAATGAAATATGGTGAAAACAAATTTAAGAAAGATGAAGACAATGCTACAATTCAAAAATGACCAAGAACTACAGCTACTAATGCGATTGCTTAACATAATATGCTTCCGAAACAATTTGAAGCAATCAGTTGTCATGAGGACATAGGAGATACATGTCACGTATTTGTGGCACCCGGCTCATGCTAGAAAATTAAACTTTTACACATGTTTGATGTTTGTGACAAACACGCTAAAAATCACAACTTTACCTTGAAAAATTGAAAGGAAAAACACGTCCAATGGTGGGGAATTCCATCACCTCCTGAAGCCTTGTTTCTGAATAGCCTCTAGTAAGGAGAATCTCACCCTCAGTGGAGCAGAAGTTGGCGCTCCGGAGGTGACGTGAGAGTCCACAAGCAGACACTACTTTTCCCGTCATTGAAACCTTCATTTGTCCACTGAACGTTTTCAATCGACGCAGAGGATGACCATGCCCCACCCGAGTGGGTATATCGTGTACCCAAGGGCTCATATTGCAGGCGGAGGACTGGAGTTTAAAGACCTCCATGACCGTCCGCCTGATCTCACTGGAGTGGCTACCGGTGGTCAAATCCTGAAAAAAATTAGGCAAATTAAAGGTCGCATTTTATTAGGTTTAAACGTGTGTAAGACATAAACTTTTCTGTTTCCAAAAAGACACCTTTTTAATAAAACTTCGTGTGGTCAATTGGAGATTAAACTCGACGAATTTAGGCAAATCTTCCAGTTCGTCCGTGTTAAGCCTCCACAGAGGTGAGGATTCTTCTAAAGATTGTAAATCGGATTCTTTGCTAATGACTTCGCGGACTTGTAGATCGCTTGGGCTACTTTCAAATGCATTGACAGAGAAGCGACGATCGTTGGAAACGGTTCGACTACGTGGAGGTTGTTTTAGCGAGTCATTTGCGTCGGAGAGGAGCCGTGGTCGTCGAAATGCTTCAGTCGTCCGCTGGCTTTGACCTTCTAAAGGGTTAAAATATCACATGGTATTATACGAAGTGAGCTACTTAACATTATCAAAGGTAAATAAGACGTGTATAGTGGGAACAAAAGGTTCTTTTTAGATCCTCGAAAATGTGGAGTAAGTGGAGGCAGGGAGAGTGAATTTCTAACCTCTATGGTCCACAGAATAGCATCTTTCAGAGGCACTAAAGTGCCGTCGTCTGGGATCTCTGAGGGTTTTCTGACACATCTGAGTCACTGCAGTGGAGAGATCTATGGCATTCCACGCGAAGGGAGTCTGGAGGCAGTCACCTTCTGGAGGATAGTCAGCTTTCACGTTAGGTAACGCTGAAGTGCCTATTGACTAAAAAAGGATAAGTGTGATGGGCCAAGTAACTGGGTGATGAGACGGGGAAGAGCACCCATTGTGGAAGAGGGTGGATGGTTTCAAGATTATAGCAATGGAATTAGTCTCGAAGAGAATAGCTTATAGGTTAGGCAATGCATGCGAATTCAGTGCGCCAAATTTGCATAACAACTACATTGGGAATCAGAAGGAAAACGACCAGAGGTGAATTTGATGAATCAGGAATCTAACCTTCGAGCCAGTCGAAATAAGTTCAGCATTTCTTGCAGTAGATCCCTGAATTTGCAGTCGTTTACTGACCTGTGGGGTAAAGTGAAGCCGAATCAAAGTGGAGTCATGGAAACTATTCGAATCAAACAAAGTTATCCAAATGGTACCACATGGAATAGGATGGATAAGATGAACTAATTTCATAAACAAACGTGACTATATTATTGGTAGAACTGAAAGATACCTCTATAATAAGGTATACACCCCTAAAGTAGGATCCCACTTCCTTGTAAAGTGAAGTTGCAGCATCCTCATTCTCACGATGATCTTCATTTGCAAGCAAAATTTTGCTTAACTCATGCCATCTGTCGGTGACTCGAAAAACACCCGTTATTTCAGGCCCCAAATTGAACGCCTCAGAGAGTCGACAATCTAGGATAGCGTCAAAGAGATAGACCACAATGAACAAAGATGTAGAAGCCGTCTCCACCCTAGGGGAAAGTTCATCGGATCGAAGAAGAAGAAATAAAGGTCGTCGGGTGATATTCTCGTCATAAACACATCCTGGCCAATCCACTCCTTGGGGTGCAAGTCGATAGTGAGGAATGTATTTAGCCTAATCAAATAAGAGGGAAGTTAGTTAACCAATTTTTTAAGAAGCACGACTCCAAAATACAATAGTGTTCTTGAATTTTTGCAGAAAAACGAAAACCCTGGTTTCTGGAACACTATGATTCGAAAACATACCGCATTTGAGGCTTCACGTGTGATCAGTAATCCGCAATCGGATATTTTTTGTGCAAAATAGTTCCTGTCCTTCACTTTTTTTGTAAAGTCTGATAGCCATTTGAGGGAAGATTCCTTTAAGAAATTCGTGAAGTTTTTATGAGGTGTTTGCTGAAAATTGATTTCGTTTCCATGAAAACTAGCTTTAAAGTTATTAATTTGAGCAAACATTTGAGCGAACGAACCGAGCACAATAATCCAGAACAGTCGGCCATTTCTTCACACTCATATATCAACCGAGAAGAGAATTGATTCCATTTTTTGGGTTTGCAATTGCAAGCATTTGTCCTGCTTTTTAAAAGTTCAGTATATTAAACGAACCTTCTTTCAACAACATAGTAGTTTCTATTATATGATCCTAATCTGAGCTCCAGTGAGGCGGGGTCGTTTCTATCGTAATAGGGAGTATATAAATGAGTCTTGCCTTAAAAAATTGCCATCTATTTGTTCTAAAGACATCCTTAAACGTTTTTCAACGGTAGGCGTTGAAGTATTCAGTAATCTGGACATATAAAGTCGGACACTGCATATTTCACAGAGCGGTTTTTCCCCGCATTCACACAAAAAACTGACAGGACCCTCCAACTTATCAACCTTTTGATGACAAAATTAGTTAATTACGTTTACATAGGGCGGTGGTAACTTTTCTTCTGTAGGAACGGCTTCAAAGGGACTGTTTTCTCTGAGCGGCTGGTCGGATTCATTAATGGAGCTTTTAGAAAGTGTCGGTTTGAGGTCATTCATAAGAGGAAGTCTCATACCTGTGCTTTGCACCGAACGCTCGATAGTTCCCTGATGTCATTACTAGTCAATTCAACTAAGCCACTGTAAACAGCTCAATGACCTAGAAGGCGTTTTATGCTTTTGGATAACACAAATGAGCTCCTGCTATGTACATTATATTAACCTTCTGAAAAGCTTTAACAACTTGCTCCTTGAAACTTGATTCCAGTGAATAATTTTCTCGTCTTCTAAGGAGACCCAGTCTATTTCAAACAGCAGTCCCTTTGTTGACATAGTGGTGAATAGGTAATGTCTAGCGACCTAATTACTTTCTTAATAAGTGCATGCAGAATATTTGTGTCTACTTTAATGGTTGACACATAAAATATTCAAAAAGAACTTTGAGGTCAGGATTGAGAAGAACAGCAGAAATTGCCGGAGGAGATTCGATACTTGTCAACGTGACCGCTTGTATCCTCACACACCAACTGCAACATTACTAATCACCTGAGCATCAAATATTTTGTTCTTAATGGTTGCCATATCGCCACGTATTTGCGACTACTAAGAAGCAAATACACTATCATTGTTTTGCATTTTACTTAGGCATAGGCTGGGTATTAAGACATTGAAGTATTATCGGGGTTGCTTTTATTGCAATGTTTGCCATTACATGCATTTGTTTTGCTGTGCACTCACTCTTTTGATTGGTCGGTCCTGAAATATGCTTTTAACGCAGGTAGCATTTTCCGTTTTGAACGCGGTATTTTAAAAGCTGCTACTTGTTTCAACGCAAGTTGGTATGCGCGAAATCGTTCATATACAGGCTGGTCAATGCGGCAATCAAATAGGCGCTAAGGTAATAAAATTAATTTGGAAAAATATATCCCTTATAGTTTTGGGAGGTTATTTCTGACGAGCATGGGATTGATCCTACTGGGACATACCACGGGGATTCTGACCTTCAGTTGGAACGCATTAACGTATACTATAACGAAGCCACCGGAGGGAAATATGTGCCTAGAGCAGTACTAGTAGATTTGGAACCAGGAACAATGGATAGTGTCAGAGCAGGTCCCTTTGGACAACTTTTCCGACCTGATAACTTCGTTTTTGGACAGAGTGGGGCCGGAAATAATTGGGCCAAGGGCCATTACACAGAAGGTGCTGAGTTAGTTGACGCAGTTCTTGATGTTGTTCGAAAGGAAGCAGAGTCGTGCGACTGTCTACAGGGATTCCAGCTGACTCACTCCCTAGGTGGCGGTACAGGATCAGGCATGGGCACACTCCTAATATCTAAGGTTCGAGAAGAATACCCGGACAGAATAATGAACACTTTTTCAGTAGTACCCTCCCCAAAGGTTTGCAATTGGCTTTTATGCTCTTTTATACTAGGTTTCGGACACAGTTGTTGAGCCTTATAATGCTACACTTTCTGTGCATCAGCTGGTCGAAAACACAGATGAAACTTATTGCATTGACAATGAAGCATTGTATGATATTTGCTTCCGAACTTTAAGACTAGGGACGCCTACCTACGGAGACCTTAACCATTTAGTCAGTGCAACGATGTCGGGTGTCACCACATGTCTTCGCTTCCCAGGTCAACTGAACGCCGATCTCCGAAAACTTGCTGTTAATATGGTACCTTTTCCACGACTTCACTTCTTCATGCCTGGTTTTGCTCCGCTAACTAGTCGAGGGTGTCAACAATACCGCGCCCTAACCGTACCTGAGCTGACACAACAAATGTTTGACGCAAAAAATATGATGGCAGCATGTGATCCTAGACATGGACGTTACTTGACGGTCGCAGCTATCTTCCGTGGTCGAATGTCGATGAAGGAAGTCGACGAACAGATGCTTAATGTTCAGAACAAAAATTCAAGCTACTTTGTGGAATGGATTCCGAACAATGTTAAGACCGCGGTCTGTGACATTCCACCTAGAGGATTAAAAATGGCGGCAACGTTTGTCGGTAACAGCACGGCGATTCAAGAGCTATTTAAGCGTGTTAGTGAACAATTCACTGCCATGTTTAGGCGAAAGGCGTTTCTTCACTGGTATACTGGTGAGGGCATGGACGAAATGGAATTCACTGAAGCTGAATCAAATATGAATGATTTGGTCAGCGAATACCAGCAATATCAAGACGCTTGTGCTGAAGACGAGGGTGAATTCGAGGAGGAGGAAGGCGAAGAGGGCTGAGCATGAGTCACTGTTATTTATAGTTATTTATGCCATCATTTTTATTGTTATCGTCCTTTGCTGGTTTTTTTGTATTTATCGGTTGTAGCAGCCAATTTCTCACGAATAAACACAATAAAAGCAATCGAATAACTACATTACGTTTTACTAGTTATTATATAGAATTGTATGATAGGAGATTCCGATTGTGCTATGCAGGAAACTTTCCATTACCGAAACTGGGAGGATACATTGTATTGAATTAATGATTTGTTTTACTTTCTATTTTGGTAACTAGCTAGTTAGGTCTTCGTCATTATAGCTTCACCGGTAGGCCTGACCTCCGGGTCATGGCAGTAGACCTGAGCCCCTCTGTGCGCCGAAAATGTATAATTATTCGACTTCGGGAAGACTGGAGATCCCACAGCGTTGGCAGCAGAAAGTGAATCCTATCCGAAAGGACAGTAGTTGTAATTTCCACTGCCAAGTGATGTACCTTGGCGCGGTGGAAGAAGTGTATATGCTACGGGTGGGAGAATTACTTTAAAAATGATGCCTAAATTCGATAACCAGCAGTCTCGAGGTCTGTAGGGGCGCTGTTGACACTATCGGAAGTCGCTTGTTACGGAGCTGGGTAGGACTTAGATATGCCTGGGAAGGACTGAAGTAAGAATGAGCGGCAAGGATAGAAAAGGCAGCAATTTATCCCCAAGAATGGAGCTCAAAATTCGTCTTACTAAAAAACCATGTATTTGGGGCAGTGTTCTTACTACTAATGATGACAAGCGCAGTCCTCTTCCTCCAATGCAGTTCCCAAACAAAACGGAAATCTAGATCCAGTGGTATTGCCAAGAGAGATCAATAACGCTGCTTTCTGCTATCTTCTTAGTCCCATGGAAATCCGATGACTGCGGCGACTAGTTGATAAGTGTTATTGTAACCGCATCCGCTACGTTGTGATGCCTGACACTGGAGGTTGACCAAGGCCAGGGCCGAGGACGACAATCAGAGGAGAAGAGGACTATACAATGCGGTAGTTGGCTGTTTAGCTTTTAATTTTGGTAAAAGGCCACTTAGTGTCTCCGACGTTATACTTCCTCTGGGCGGCTTGGACATCGAGTCCTACTAGTAATCCCTCGGCTTTTCTGTAACTCGACAGTGCATATTCTTCCCAAATATCAAACCTACGTTCTTCTTCAGGGTGAATCCACGAGGCTACGTAAGAAACTCTTGCTATCTATTACCAATTTTGGCATAATTGCATTCTGCGTCTATTGTAAATGAGACAGTAGGAGCGCAACGAAATAGTACCTCTTGAAATGCATAAAGAGTTGTTTAAATGTTTGTAATACAGGTTATCCTAAAACAGAATCAAGCTCCTGAAAAGGAATAAAAGGATTTTAGTAATTTCTCTTTTGCACTTTCTAATACCCGCTAAGAGTCCTGATAATACGCTTGCAATACGTCAAATTTGAAGGTCGGTGAAGTAAATAAAACTAAGTCAAATGGTTTCCCATTGTGTTAAAAAGACAATTTAAGTTGTTAGTTAAAACCTGCAAAAACAAGGCAAACAAAGCCGTTAGTCGACGTGGTACTTAAATGTATGCTATTGGCAATACAAAAGATAACTCGTTTGTTTGAATGCTTCTTTGATTGACCAACCCTCTTCAATTGAGGTTGTTGCGTCGATTCTTTGTGCTTGTAAAATACGCAGCTGGTTCAACGAAGTTTCGACTACCGTTAGTAGAGTTGACAAATTATTAGTGGTATATTTTAACAGCTTGAAGCATCATGGCAAGCTACTTTCCACAAGGGAATATTTCGCCTATGATTCCACATACACGTTTCAATTTCAGTTCACAAAGTGCTAGCGTAGTTTTATTAAGTATGTAGATGGTTTGCGTTCTAGAATGCTGAACGTCCAGAACTGGCGTCACTTTCTATGTCCCTTGCAAATGCCTACTTGAATCCTTCTTACCAGAACGCCGTTCCTACGCAAAGAATCGGAGGTGTTCGTTATCCACGTTCTTTTGCTACGAGCCAATCCTATCAGCAGTCGCAAAATTTCGACATTAGCAATTGGATGGACAGGAACAAAATTATGAACCAGCTTTCTGTTGTGAGTCCTTTAGTATAATCAGCATGGCTACACACTTCCAAATTTATTTGGGTTTGGTCTGCCCGCTTTGTATTTGAGGATTTCTAAACACAATCATGCACTTTGAAGTTTCTATAATACGGGGTTTTTTGCATCTATCCTTTTCACAGTCCCCTGTGGCTATGGATCCCAAGTTAAATGATCCGTTTATGTCCGGCCGATTTGCGTCCTCGCGTACCGTAGACGAGCCGAAGTCTCCTGTCATCAATCAGCGACTACCTCTGGCCAGTGAAGGTCTTGGCTTTAATGAAATGCCGGTTTCGCGTCCCTCTAAACTGCAGCTGTCCGGTTCGTGTGACGTCGGTGGGGCTTACAATCCCATGGTCCCGACTGTCCCTCCACCGCCGCCACACTCGGAGGATTCGTCCCGATGGGTGATGTACCCACCTGTTCCAGCCTACGGCTCGGAGCATCTGAAAACCGGAAGATTCCATCTCATGAGAAACACTTCGCCCGATAGTAACGCCGTTACATACATGGAACAGGCGTTGCATCATGTAATACGTTTGCTTATCTGAGTCAGCCATTTTTTCATAGTTCTCCCGTTTGCTGTGCTTAAGAAGCTTTAACTTTGACTGCAATCTATGTATATCATCCAGGAACGTAGACTTTCTGAAAACTTGGCGATGCGTTAATTCCATTTGTTTTTCCCACTCTTGTTATCTCAAATTCATTTCCCATGAAAAGGTCCATCTACTAAAATAACCAGTCGTTTATTGCTTCTAAATAGTGCTATCTTTTTTTCCTTTCGCCTCGATTATTTTGATAACAAGTGTTGGGCAGTAAGAGATGAAATAATGTTTACACAAATTCCATCTCAAGAGAGTTTAATCGGGTGTTGTCGGAATTAATTCACTTGAAGCAGGTTTTTTATTTTAGTCTCTCAAAAGCAAAATACGAATGTGTCTCTTTCCTGCAACAGCAAATACCAGTAAGTGACTTTCCTTGCCCCTTTACCGACTACTATCATTACTGGCGACACCATAGGTTGGATCTTTGCATAGCCTTACTATTTTTTTGATACCATCTTCTTCCTGTAATAACAGCTACTTCTTTTTTGTCTTGGTTATTATTATTATTATTTTCAAAACCTCCAGTGTTGACGCCACCTTATCCTCTCACTGAACGGTTTATTCGATCATTTAGATTTCGTCGGCACAGCTCTTTCACATGTAATATCAGGAAGTAGTCGAATAGTATGTTGGCCTTAAGATTACCTCAGGAAAATCCACCATCAAATGTCATATTTTATTATTCCTTTCTGCTTTAACACATCCTTTAAATGTAGTACGTGTGTATGATGTACCGTCAAAAGTACGAAAATCGGGGTGTAAAATATGTGACGCTGGTAGCGAACGCATTAAGAAACTTCGTACCTCAACAATCGGAATAATTTTCATGGTGGTACTTTGTGTTTTGCGACTATAAGGCGCGAGTACTACCTATCCAAGCTATTACATAATGCTTGAGATAATTCTTCTCACGTTGCAGATTATTTCAAGCTTATGCAAGTTCTCAAAATTGTTCATGTCCCTAAGAGGACAGATTCCGTCGCAGTTTAGTATTGTGTAGGTCATTGATGCCATCTTAGTTTTCCTGTTTTGCTAAGGATATTTTCCTTTTTTAAGAATTCCCGCAACAGCTAGGTCCTTACACATCCGTGTCACCGATGGAAAACACCCCGCTTCCCTCACGATCTCTGGGGCTTCCAACGCAGTGCTTCAGGGCCTGGTGTCCGCGTCTCTGTAGTCACGTAGTCCTGCGTCGAGTCATTCTTGAGCCGTCGAAGACGATCTCAAAGGACGCCTGTTTCTTGGCCAACGAGTTGGGCGGGGCTAAGGACTCTTCTGTGCTTCGACTACTAGATGTCGTTCCTGTTCAAGACTTTAGGGACAATTGTGGGATTTTCATCCTCCACATTGTAATCGCTGGTCTTACTTGCAGTCCCAATGTGCGTGTTATTTTTTATTCTTTTCAGCCGTACTTTTCACCTACGAGTTCCTTCCCTGTGCTCGCACTCTTGGGGCTATCTTTATGATGGAGCAGACGAAGTCCTCCGGTAAGCTTTGCTCCACAAAATCACTTTGAATAGCTGGAATTTATGTGACTTAAGTATCACTTTGTGTGCTACTGGAATTCCCCACAGTGATACCTCTTCTGTTTTAGAGCGAGTAATCTACACCGACATGTTGCAAGAGCGAACCGCTTGGTTGTTGCTGGTGCAACTAACCCAGTCTATTCGTTTCGCGCACAAAACTTTACATCGAAGTGTCGATGTTCTTGACCCTAGCAAAATCCTAATTCAGGATGGGACAAGGTAATTCGATCTCTTCTCTTCAACAAAATCCTTGCTATTGCGTTTTGTTTCCACATAATTCCTGTAGGCTGTTCGTAAATTGCTTTGGTTTGAAAGATGTCGTAAATCACCCGTCATTGAATAGTCAAACGACAGAAAGCAAGGTGAGTTCACTGCCTTAAGCTGGTATCTTTACTTCCGGGAAGAAGAGGACTTTCACTGTCAGGAATATTTTTATTTATAGGTGAAAGATTTTATTGCGTTGGGCAAACTCATGCTTGGAGCCATAGTGGGCACAGGTCTAGCTTTCGAGGTAATTCTACCCTTCCCCTTTCTATTAAGCTAAAAGATGTCAGGAATGTTTGTAGTGGTAATCATGGTGTTGGGCTTTTCACGTGCTTTGAATGAGGGGTTTGATAGAAATGTGGTATTTACGCATTAGTGGGGTATGTACTCCATCCCAGGTATGGCGGTTGAGTTACCTTTGAACTGAACTTTGTGCTAAACAAACAGAAGGACTGGAGGACCAGTAGCGTAGGCGACATGAACAGAGCCTGCGAGATATTATCTATGATTAAAACAAGTACCGCCCTTCTGCATAGTCTCCCGGGATTCTCTGTGATTTTTATTCTGCAAAGGCCAAAAAAAGCACTAGCTAAGCATTTCGAATGCAAGGGCCGAACAAGTAACTATTTTCCTGGTTCCTTTTTCATTTTGATGCTCCTCAACCTTCTCTCCGGGTCACTGTATAGCTTCTTCTCGTGGAATTGTACCAAACCTTTGTAAAATATCCATGATGTAAAACTTGAAATAAATCAACGCGATTTAAATAATCATTTTGTGAGTTTCGACAAACTTAAACATCTGAAGCTGATGCCTAAACAATGCGTACAGATACGAACCTCTGAGGCATCAGTAGAAGGTACAATAATCTTCACAAGGGGATAGACTTCCGTCCTATCCTATGATGCTGTTACCAATGCGCTCTCCGAGTGATCTCTTCCAGAAGTAACTGAAAGAGTTATGGCATGGACAAAGCCGTCACGTGGGCTGAATTGTGGTAGGCCGAAGAGTCCCATGAGATGTCTTTTTATCCTTTTCAGAAACCCACGGAGTACCTGCCCCTGCTAGATCGTGCCGTTAGCCAAGAGCTACGAAATCTCATTCGCGACCTTTTATCGGGTTCTGTGAACACCGTGGATGCCCTGGTGCTGGCAACAGCTGATCATGTCTACGATAACCTGGATGCAGCTGACACCCTCGCAAGGCGTTTGGAGCTACATGCCTTAAATGTTATTTTAACTTTTTTTCCCATTTCTCTCCCTTAAAATGAGGTTGTTGTACATTCATCCCATTTTTCTGCCTTAGGAAGTTTCAAACGGCCGGCTTTTCCGCTTAGTCTGTAAACTGAATTCTGTGATTGAGCGACAGGAGTGAGTTGTAAACACTACGATAGCCTGACTATTCTCATTCAGATGAACATCACTTCTTACTAGTGAGCGTTATTTTGCTTCCTTGCCTAGTACAAGAGCTTCTAAACATCATGAACCAGAGTGGTCAGAGACCGACGACCGGTACATGCTGAAACTGTTTCGCGATTATGTGTTCCATCAAGTCGACCACAATGGGGCGCCGTATTTAGACCTCGCGCACATTGTCTCTGCCCTCAATAAGGTTATCTTTCACAAGCTCGCGCTCCCTTTTACCCCACTTGGGCACCACCTCGCATTGCCCTGTCACTTTTCTTTCAGGTTGAAGCTGGATCAGGAGAGAATGTTTGTCTAGTCAGCCGAAAGGGCGAGAAGGCCATAATCGTGACTTACGCTGAAATTCGTGATTGGTTGGACAAGAGCTTCAGCCATCTGGTTGAAGACTGTCGAAGAAGCGTGTTTGAACAGCAGATGGCCCAAGATCTCCAACGTGAACATCAACAGCAGAAACGGCTAAGGGATGACGCCACTTCCGAGGTGTCGTAGTCGCCGCTGCCACTCCTGGTGTGTAATGCATGTTCTTTATGTTTTCTCAGTCTCAAATTGGGCTCTGTGCACGAGGCATTTACTCACTTAGCTGTCACTGTGCTCATGTCATCATAAGCCTCCATACCACGGGGTGTCCATGATTGACTCGTCACTCCTCCTCGTTTCCTCGTGGAAAAGCCACGGCAACAGTGTCGATCGCCTTTCCCGCTGTATTGGTGCAATCTCCCATCTCAGGCCCCAATCTCCAATCCATAGTCCTCGCTCTCCACCCTCACCCTTTTTCTGGATTTGAGATATAACGAGACTGAATGTGTGCGTGTTTATGCATGTCCTGCTCTCCTCCTTTTACACTGATGTAAGCTATTGTGTATTTTCTTTTTAGTAAATATTATGAATGAATCTATTGTTTCACCTTGTAATGTCTTCTGCAAGGTAGCAAGGAGTTTGCGACATTGAGCTATCCGAGACGTTTCTGGTGGCCTTTTAACACGTTCACTATGTGCATCGGCATTATCGTGGCTCCTTGGTCTCAGCTCGGTGGCGCCAATTCGTATCGAAAAAGAGGCTAGTTGGGTTTAAAATGATCAAAAAGAAGTAGGATGCGCTTGATTTTAGAGTAAAATTGATCAAAAAGTTACTGGTAATCGGTGTCATATGAGCTACTGCGGTCGGCCTGGGTTAAAGTGTTTAAACCTATCGTTGTAAGTCTCAGATAGTAATTAAAACCAGCTAAAATACATCCATGAAATCAAATTTATCAAATAAGCCCCTTTTGGCACGATACCTGACAATGAAGCTTTTGCATTTTGTGTTCTTTTCAGAACCACAGCTCATCCATCTGGCACGCGCATACTACTATCAAGTTAGTCAGTAGCTGAACCGTTTTTGCTTTGAGGAGCCAGTTTCGAATGAGCCCAAACTAGACAATTGGGAGCAATTACTGCGCGCACGATTTGGCGTTCATCTTCGTGGCCTTTTTTATAACATACAGACAGAGAATTCGTCATTCATGTGGATTTTCAGAGAAAAAACAATGATGACGTCCCGTGCGGAAGTACAAATCATGCGACAGAATTAATGAGGTATGTGCATATTTACAGAGAGAGGTGGAGGAACCTAGCCCCGTCCATTCACACTGATGGGTGCTCCAGTTCCTGTACTACTGCGACCAACCACTTGACGCAGGTCTTCTGGCAGGGCATCAAGCAGGACCGCGATTTGTCGGCGAATGCCCTCAACTTTGCAGACCATATGCCCATATCTTGCCTGTATCACAGAGGTAGTGGGAGGGTTACTTATAATGATTTGGTTATTTTGCATTTGTGTATTTACATGATACTAAAATCTACCAGGAATAAGTGGCTGTAACTGATTGAAACTAGATATGCATAGACTACAAACTGCCTTGACATTTAATCCAGCGCCAAACACTAGTCGAACGAACCGATGTCACTCCCTCGTGTAAATGTCTCATCCATGACATTTATACCGAAACGGTAGATAAATAAAAAAATCTAAGAGTTGGTGCCAATTCTTGTTGAAGATAAATCGGATAACAGAGTGAGTGAATTTGCTAAAGCACCGTAGAAACCATAAAAGGCAGAAGTTCAGTAATAAGCCTAGTTGTGAAAGATCTATTAACACAAGATTAGCTTAGGAGAATCCGACTCACTGCGAGCTGATTTAACCGAATTATCATGTCAACGATTTCCACTTCTGAGCGTTTCTCGATCCAGAGGTCAAAATTGGCCCTTAGAATTGCGTCCAAGTGGAGGGAATGCAACTTCTCCATAATCTCCCCCTCTCGATGGCTCAGCCAATGGATGAAGTGAGGACCGGAGAAGAATAGCCTTTGCGGAGGATAACAGATAAAAATTGGAATATTCTATTGGTCGACTTTATATGAGTATGAAAAGTTAAAGGATGTGTCCAAATATTTTCTTGAGCATGGCATGGATGCCAGAGGCGTCGAACTTTATTGCATTTACGAAATGACATCTCCTACGTTGAAACATATCTAGTCCGTAACTGCTCTTTTACTTATCTTCTCTGCAACTGTAGATGCGATCAAGATTCGTGTAATCGGCGTGAGCAAAACCAAGAGCATTTTGCGATTTCAACCTTAAGTTATGGCCTAACGTTAAGTATCTAGCGATAAGCTAAAAGTCATGATGGCAATCACTAGATACACCTTAAATTACACCGGCGGGGCCTGGCAAAACAACCTCCAAAAATACTGGGCCATTTAATTAATACTAAGGGAGTAGAAAGACAGTACCTAAGAAGGTGAACCACATCGTTACAACCTAACCTACGAGAACTGTCAACCACAGCAATTAGCTGAAGTATCGAAGAAACTGATGATGTCTGCTTAATGGCCTGACTTAAGCTAGTCATTAGGGCTTGATGGAAGCCTGTCGACCAGTTAGGACGCCTGTCTACTGCCACCGATTAGACGCGTACTTGGCTGTTGATGTGTAAGGTACGCTAAGCGCACTAGAAAACTGTATTCGTTAGACCGTAGGTCACTTGGCTATTTCCCTGCTTTCAGGATGGCGAAAGTGTGCCATCGATAGCCTAGGTACGTGGTTTGGCAGATCGCACCAAATGCGCAGAAAAGTTGCGCAACTGGCTGACTCACTTGTAAAGACCGACCCAGTCACCCTTGACATCACAAGTGAGCCGAGGACCTGCTGTCTCCAGAGTGCGGAAGAAATCGTTCATGTTGAAACGGTTTAGCTCGGGCACACACTGAAGTGAAATGCACAAATCACGTAGAAATGCATAAGTGAGGTGTGAGAGATAGAATGGACGAAAAGTAGAAAATCGGCTTGGGAAAAGATCGACTAGAATCAACTATTTCTAAATCTAAAAGGATCATGACAGATGACTCACACGATAGGGAGAGATGTCACGATGAAGGGGCATAAGGCTTGACAGATAGTGCTCCTGAAATTTTAAAGGAGGAAACAAGCAAACCTAGTCCGCTTTTGATTAGCAATTTCTCCTGAGATACTGTGATAGCAAAATCGCAAATCGGTAGAATTTATTCACACCTTAGCGAAGCTACAATAACTAAAGTTCCATTCAACTCCAAAATGAGTGGGAACGACAGTATTGAGCAGTTTCAAAAGAACACCCATTGTCCTACTTTTTCGTTCCTTGGTGTTGCAACCGCCACCCCTTTAAAATGGTCACAAGGTGGGAACAATAAAATGCGTTTCTGGTAAGAGAATTTGCGAATGATCGCATCTTCAACTGTCCAAATGAACGATCATGAAAACCGAAGATTACCAATCCACACGGAACATAAAAATGTAACAACTTGCCTGAACATCAATTCGAACGAGTTGATTTGACGTTTATTTACTCCATAAATCACAAACCATCATTACGGTCAAAAAAACTATTTTTCATCGCCATACTTGGTGAAGTCCCAATGTTCCATGGCTTGTGTTTGTAGGAATGCACGACACTTGCGTACAAAAGTGCACGTACCAGAGGTATAAGGAAGCTCATGGTCAGTTCTTGGAAGAACCGGTGGATGGCACGGGAAATGCACTCGTCCGGGGTTCCATCAGTAAGGGCCTAAGGATTCAGTGACACCACATCAAACTACACAGCATTAACGTTGGGAACAAACAAGTATTAAGATGTAGGGTTGTCCAGTAGACAAATAACAGTTTTATACTGAACTTGTAATTAAAATTTGAAGGTTCACCTTTTTGAGACGCTTAAAAAATCCGGCATCTCGCTTTAAGAAGGGTTTGTAACGTGAATACAGTCCGGATTTCATGTCTTCAAGCAGTGTCTTGGACGAGTGCTGATGCATTTTTTTCCTCTTGTCAATATCTGTAGGGGAGAAAGTAATTTCTAAGATTATGAATGATTGTCTGAAAAAAAGCAAGCATGTTAGGCAAAAATGATAGCAACTAGATGGAAGTATCACGCCACCTACTGACAAGATTATAGGTAGGCTTACTTTTAACTTCCCCCAGACGGATTACGTTTGGCCAATGATGAAGAGCCTTGGAGAAGAAGGGATTGGTTACTCCCAGAATCTTTATTGGACTAGGGGAGAAGGAAAGGACTTCTAAACACGCAGCCAACACACTGCTGGGTAGCACTATTTTGTTCGAGTTGAGATATGTACAAAGTGGATAACTGGGATGTAAAACCGAGTACTCAAAAATTCTGTCAAATCGTACTACATTGGCTGCTTTTTTAATTCTCGGTTTTGGTAACATACCATTAAGGGGCTTCGCTATTTTACCTTCGCCGGATGGGCTAGCCTTCGGGTCATGCTGATAGCCCTGTTCTCTTCTGTATGTCGGCGATATTATATATGTTAGGCCTTCTTTCGTCTTCAGGGAAGTCTCAGGGCGCTACATTGGTAGCAGCGCAAAGCAAACCCGATCTCAAGGGACATCTACCATAATTTATACTGGTGTGTGATAAAACTTAGCGGGACAGAAGAAGTGCATATGCTGTGGATAGGAGAATCTGTGATGACCCCTAACAGAAGGGCTAAAATGACGTCAACCCCCGTCCCATGGTCAGCAGGGAAGCTATTAACAGCCGAAACGATACTAGCCACAAACCATCCGGAGAAGCTCGTTATAGCGCTGTCTACCCTTTTCACATGAAGATATCAAATATATAAACTTCTAATGCCTCCTCCACCTCCCTGGAAGCTGTACAGAACACAGATAAATAGGTGGCTGGGCCGCAATGAGACGGCAAAAACGTGGCAAGGAGGAAGAGAAGCGATACCCTGATTCCACGGGACTATGTTGTGTCACGTCCTTTGTTATTTAACCCTACCTTTAGACCAATGTTCCCACGACTAGTTATAGATACGCGAGATGGCTAGCACACACAGTGACACACAGGACGAAACTCCAAACTCAATGGAATTTGCAAGAGGGATCAGTGACGTTGCAGTCAAGTATCTTCTCCGTTGCACGTCAATTCGATTACTGACACGGTTGGTTCGTGGGTGTTTTTTGTACAGCACCGATTACGTTTTGACGGCTGACGCGGGAGGTTGGTCAAGCGGAGCGCTGGGAGAGACGCTCAAAAATAAGAGAAAGGCTATGTACTACGTTGATTGTTTGTTTAGCTCTCGCCATTGTACCTTCGCCGAGTGGGCTAGCCTCTGGGCCATGCCAACAGCCCCAATTCCTTCTGCATGTCAATACTATATATTCTGTCCAAGTATTATTTCTTCTTTCGTTTTCAGGGAAGTCTCGGGACGTTGTACAACCATTCTCTTTAAATTAAGGCTACAGTAAATGCAGCTCCCACTCATAAAGGCGTTCGTATACTTGTGATAAATTTGATTAGGATACCAATTTCGTGGCTGGACACAAACCAGAGTATTTGATGTCAACCGTAAAATGCAAAAGTACACCAGTACTTTAGGCGAACAAGCCGCTTAACTATCTTTCTGAATAGATGGCGGAAAAATGATACACACAAGATACGGCATACGAATAATCCAGGATGAAAAAAACCATTGCTCAAATAAATAAGTTAGATTGACTGACGAAACTTCGGTTGACAAATGAGTAGAGTAAGAAGGGGTTGACTACTCCCAGTTTTCCTATTGAAAGGTGGGTTTTTGGGTGTTTTGTAACCTGAGCAGTATGCGCGTGATTTCTGGCAAAATATCACCTTGTTCGAAGCTAAAAAACCATGACTTTGGTACCGTCTTTTAAACCTAAGCCAGCGCAACAAGACGTTAGATCTTAATGCATTTGATGCGGTTAAAAGAGTGCGGTAGAGGCGGAAGAAAACAGCTATTCAGACACTACCAGGACCAATGCAGTAAGGAGAAGAACGTATAAATAAACAACTGGAAATGATTGACTGGTTGCTACCTCTTAAAATAGTCCTAAATAAAGATACCCAAGCTATCTTCAGTAAAAAAGCATCGGTATTTACATAACCTCTCCAGGTAGCCCCTTTCGAGATAAACAAATAGATAAGCCTAGCTAGGTCAAACATCTGGTAATAAATTACCTCGAGGTGCAACCGCGAGAGACTTCCTTAAACTCGGTGTCGTAGATCGTAAAAAAAGGTCGGTAGTCGGCGGAGAAGGCAAATGGTGCTATGCAGGAGACGAGGGCCTGCACAGTCTGACTTGCCTGATTCGGATTGGGTGCCATGACAAGGAGGGGCTGTGGGAGAACAAAGGAACGTCAATTTAATCAAATGTAGCAGCAAGGCTTTGACAGTGTTCACTATGTGTCTAGCCTCTAGTGTCGCTGTACCACTGCATCTTATTTACGACTTCAAAAGCAACAGGTTTGCTTCAGGGTTCGACATTCAATACAAAAACACAACATCCTGAAGCATTGAACGTAGCTCTCAAAGCAAACCAGGGACTACAGCACATCATTTGATGATTCAGGTCACTTAATTGACACTTTTATACCGAATCGTAACATCACAGTGAGGTTATTCATGTATGAAGTTACAGAGGCGATTGCTTCATTGAAGATCGTGTTTTCAAAAACAAAAATGATGCCTCGACCCAATGTCCAACCAACCTACCTTTCTGAAACAAAACCGCCTTATGAAATTATCCGTTCGCATGGGAAGAAATTGAGTCAGGATTGCTTTTGAGCAGAGAACTTACCTGAGCCGTTATGACCAGCTCCCAGAGACGCTGAAGATGAGCCAGAACCGGAGCAAAAGCTTGAACGTAGTGACGAGAATCGAGGCTTAATTCAACATCCTGCATCTTTATTAGCGACTCCCCATCCTGAAATCAATTGTAAGATCGTAAACTATCCGATTAAGGAACTTCTTGACCTGGATATGAGCAGGTTTAATGAGGCAAAGCTAAGACACTCATCTCTACGGAATAATTCTGGTTTATCGTCTACTTACAAAGTGAAAACGAACTACCGACAGTTACAAAGTGTAAGCATAGAAGTTAATACTAAACGACCTCAAAATACAGTTCTGCCAAGGCGAATACGGTTTTCTTGTTTGTCAAAAAACCAGACAACCTGTCACCTAATTACCTTGCATTCACAATTGGGCACTTGTTTGTTCATACTGATATGATTGATGTAATTATAGTCAGCCATTTTCGGCGCCTTTTTACCATAGAGTTGCCGTTCGGAGCACCAAAAAACAACTACTTTATGAGCTAGTCTCTGACGTAATTAGCAGTTGGCGTTACAAGCAGAAAGGCTAATAAAAATGGATTACTTAACGTCTACTACTGCTTCTTGAAAAGTATCCAGCTTGATTTCGTTGGAGTTCTCGTGCAATGGTTTACACGAATGGGAGGTTTAAAAAGGTGTTATCTGCATTTCAAATAAGCCTGGGCTTTAGGTAACCCCAAACCTAAACCAAAAAAGCAGTTGGTTAGATTGGAGACATAAAAGTCAACATTAGCAACCACCATTAACAATACACATCGGAATCATGGTTTTAAGGGGCGAACCCTGCCTTATCTATTCCATATACGCAAGATGTGGGTAGTCAATTGAAGACAACACCTTTGGATGCTCGATTCACTCTAACAACAGTTGGTGGAGATGATTATCAGAGGAAGAAAATGAGCAAACGACCACTGAAACGCAAAAGACGAATAGAAATTCCTACCTTTTGCCAAAAAATCAGCGCTTTGAAAGGAGAATTAGGCTTGATGAAAGAAGGTGTGAAGGTGGGTGAACTGAACCACCAAAGCGTACTTTTAGTGACTTGAATCATTGGGGATGTTGGGGAAAAATGAGGCCTCTGAAACGCTAACAAAATAGGCTATTCATGCTAGCATGGGTTGATTACACCAGATACGGCGATAAATGCGTTTCGCCAAGCTAAAAAACAAGTTAAAGTGAGGCAATTAACAGTAATATCGATGAGAATTCTAGGAATTTTCAAAGAAAGATGACTATAACTTTTGCTTAATTGGAAATTCGACCTGAACTCCCACAAGCGAAAACCACATAACTCTTACCAGAAGTAAGATCTTACAAAAAAATAAAGTGAACTGAACAATGGTGATATGCACACCTCATTTGACCTTTTTAATGAGCAGAGTATATACATGGATTGCAAATAGTGCGGTCTTTGGTATAAATTCGTTCGTGATGGGCAGCGCAACTTCAACTTCAAGAGATTTTGCAAGTGCTAATGGTGTCTAAATAGGAACTTTTTTCATTACACCTCAAGTATTTAGAGGGGACAGGATAAAGAAGATAGTGTTTAAGTTAGAAAAAGGGTGACGATTGTGCTTGTCAATAAAAACATTGCATTTCAAATCCATTTGTTTACAAAATATCAACCTGTCTGAGTAGGGTGCGTATCAACGTTGAACTTTAAGAAAAGCCCCTTACTTGACATGACATTCATATGACGCAAAACTACTCGATGTCACAAAAATTAAGCAATGCTAGGCAGGAGTCAAGACAAAGGGAGGTGACGAATGTTTTCGCAAAACACAAGTCAATGTTGGCACAGATGTTTGAATAAACTGCAAGTTAATCATTTCTTGTTCAAACCCTAATCGACTGGGTGGTTGAACTTTAACCTAAACAAAGAAAGCCATTCATTATCGCGAATTTAACACCTTAATTGCGTTGTCTGTGGAAGTGACTTCCACTGTGAAATCACAAATACGAGACTACTTTGGAGTAAACCTGAAACGCAGTTAAGCCAGAAATTGATGCAGATGAGGGAGGAACAACAATAGGGAGTTTTTCCATGACACTGAAGTGAAATGGCTCCATATGCATTCTCGACGGCAAAACGTTCTTAAATATGCCAACTTTCGTAGAACCTTTTCAAAGCAAAATAAGATGAGGCGAACCATGAGAAGAGAAACTTCTGTCGCACTCCCGATGAGCCCAACCATCCAACAGACGTGATCCTGAGCAAGTGAACTCACGTGCTCATGAGTACGCCTACGTATACGCTTACCATGCCGCAGAGCTTTAAAAGGCTGTACCGAAAATATCTACATCTGACCAAAAATTTGAAGTTCATACTTCAGTGAGTTCTGTGATGGTAGGATGAACTTCTATTAGTTCATAGTATGTTGCTGCCTCTAATCAGAATGGGTTTATGACCCCCTCTGGGTCAATTTTATCTTTAAATAGAAAGAGCATCCAGTTTCCTACTTTTTACATCCTTGTTAAACAATAAAGCACCAATAAAATACACTGCAACAATTAGGAGCTGTGTCTAACTCAAGAGGCATAGAAACCGATCCAATGAAGGAGTTGAAACACTTGGAGAATGGATATACTCCGAAGTCCTTTAACGGAGGAGCAGTTAAGAGTGGGTGGAAATACGAACTGGCCTTTTCGTCTGTGGCTGTACATTAGTCCTAGTTTTGACCATGCAACAAAGGTATTGTAAAAGTACAACACACTGTGGTAAAAGTGAAGAAAAGGGTTTGAGAAGATTGAGGCACTGTAGCCACACCCCTCCCCCCTAACTCAGCAAAGGAAACTATCCGTTTTGTAAGGCTCTAATGAATTCACTATAAAGGAACAAATCACTTCCAGGTGGTCGCAAATCACATGGACCGCCTTAGACACAGAGCATCTGCGCACCCACCCACGAAAATCTCCGTGAATTCTAATTGCGACACGATTGATGGCAGTAGTTAAGTCAAGTGAAAACGCATACTGATTAAAAACGGGACAAACAGTGAAAATCTTTTGGGAGTTAATTCTCAAAAGACTGCAATGCTGCATAATGAAATGATGGCTTAAGACATCTTGGAAAAGACCGATTCACACTTTCTACTGAAAGCTTGAAAAAAAGGAATAGCTATGAGGAGAAAAGTCAGGTCATATGGCCACAGATGGAAGAGACCTCAGAAATAGGCGAGTTAATGAATGACTACCTTATTTGGCGAACGAATATATCTGGGGATATCTAGGCTGCATCAGGCCTAGGCTATGACTCACGGAAAAGAACATTGTTCCATCTGATTCTAGTTTGCTAGATAAATATTAAAGGTGGAGTAACTTCAGTTTAAGTAAACTCTCTGATTTAAGAGACATAACTTGAAAACCATTAGGGACATCGAAACAAGAACACAACTTAAATACTTATGCGGTGCATATGAAATAGGACAAGAGAGCCCATGTGTGTGATAGGCTATGTAATAAAGACGACATCCTATAAATGCGATTAGTTCCTTGCCAAACAGTCAGACACACGCCCAATCTTCCAAATGTGAGCATACTGACATCAAAACTTGCGTCAGATGATTACAGCGTTGAATGTATTCATGAACTCATTATGGGCACAGAGAGATTAGAAGATACAATAGATTATGTACAAGTAAACTTACCCAAACAAGGTCACACAACGAATTTGAATTCCTGGAAGATGAGTGAATGTCCAGTATTCCGGTAGAAGACTTGTTGGAAATGGTCTGGTCAACGCAATCAAGTATCGCTTCAGCCAACAAGGAGAGAGAAAAGGAGGAAGAAAAGCTGGAGAGCGATCCAGAATCCTGTTTGTCCTCTTTATTGGAGGATGACTCGCCACAAACTGGAGACTCAGATGCGGGTATGGCCGTTCCGGCAGCACTAGATATTCGAAGAGAATACGTGGTGCCAAGAAGTGGAAGGGTGAGTTGCTCGTTGGTTTTTGGAGCAGGCCAGGAATCGATCTCCCTACAGGCTATATTTTAATGGAAACGTTAGCAGATGTAATATTTACCATAAAAGCGGCGACAGATTTAATAAGATACACACATTTCTCAATACCCTCTGTACCATGGGAAAAATAGGCATTTGCGACGATTTTGGCAATTTCGTAGAAGAAGACATCAAATGGCAGCGGAGATAGGATCACAATGGACTAAAGTACTAGATTAAAGAAGCGAACACACCTACTTTTTGGGAATAATGTCGCTTCTGGGTGAAGTCTTTTTCTTGTTTGAAGAAAGCGTAACCAAAACAGACGTCAAACATAGGCTTAAACAGGATAATTCCGACCTAACTAATGAACAAAATACCTACCAAAAATGCGGAACAATAGCTCTTGTAAAGCAAAGAGAAGTTTTTTAACAGTAAGCGACCGATGGAGGTGCACTTAAAACGAAAGTGGTGCTGACTATTCGCTTCGCATGAGGAATGTGAGTCAGGAAATGCCAGATAGCTGATGGAAATACGTTCGGCCTCGGTTAGTTGAATATGTTGCGGATAAACATATTCCAGTGTCTGTCCAAGATCCACGTCGAAATTAACAACACAGACAGCATAAATCCATTGCGAAAGACGATCCAAGGGAATTATCGACCCATCCATTCTGTGATGGCTACAACAAATCATTGAAGTCAGATTAGACTGAATAAGGTACAAAAAGTCAAGTTCAAAAAAGTGGGTTGAGTTCTAGTGACAATTTGAGCCCTATACGAAAATTTTGAACTATTAATCGCTTAAGCATCTAAAGAAACAGTTTTATGCGGAACAAAAAAAGTAGTCATGAAATCATCGGGAAAATGCCAGTCAAAGTTAGCAATCAAGAAGTAATCATAGAAGACGAGGTTACGATCAGCAGAAATAAAGAGAATTAAACAACAGGCCCAAAGATTAAATAGGCATAAGGTCAGCCAATAAGCAAGGGAATTGGTTTCAAGGCCATACCATTGCCTTCAGGAAACATCCTACCGGAATCCTAGATTTCCTCTTAAATGGTATTGTTATAGGGTGATATGCAAACTTGCAGATTAACACTGGATTGCCTATAGTTAGAATTCAATAAATCTGTTCACAACTCGATTTTCACATTTAACTCTGCATAGCAATGCTTAAAATAACCATATCCTTTTTAAGTATGAACTATCTTTTGTTAGCATGCCTATCTGTCAGAAACGCAAGGATACAAAGTTCTAGCCTTGTTCAATTTTGAATCGTAAGTTACGTCCTCCACTAAAAATGGCTGCTCCTTTACTCAGTTACTTAACTTAGCTGTTCAGTTAGTTTTGTGTACCATTCCCATGATAATGCTGCGAAGATTACGCGTACGCGGCTTTTGAGTTGTTTGGCAAGGCTAAAATACTCGGGTGGTAGT
Source organism: Echinococcus granulosus (assembly GCF_000524195.1). Classification (NCBI taxonomy): domain Eukaryota; kingdom Metazoa; phylum Platyhelminthes; class Cestoda; order Cyclophyllidea; family Taeniidae; genus Echinococcus; species Echinococcus granulosus. Next base: position 342,347 of record NW_020170427.1, on the reverse strand, counting down.
GCCGTGTGTTTAGGCTAGCAGTTAAATCATATCTCAAATTTATGTGTGAAATCCTCAAAATTGATAATCTTTTTAACCGTATTACGGTTTAATTTGTCAAACTGCTGCCATACTCGAGCTGCCCCTTTAACCCAATTTTTTATTTTATTTTTTAACTTTGGCTTTCACTATGCAAAATCTAATCACGTACCTGATTTTCATACAGGCCCCATTTCGTCTGCACGGTTGTGGGGTTCTATGTCAAAAAACCACCCTTAGTTCTGCCTATTTATCGTCTTAAAAGTCTACTTTCTAGTTCCTTCACTTTTAGTTTACTTCCCATCATAACCACAACTTGCATACCCTTCAACTCCTGGTTTGCCGCTGCAGAATGTAAGGGCCTATTGGGTTTTGTAATACTCTTAACATGCGAGGGACTCGAGCGCAGAGATAGTTTAAGGAAGCAGAAATGGAAGACTCAGAATAGCCGTAACCGAATTGCATGTTGCACACACCTACGTATCAGGTATTGGGGCCATCACCACGGCTCCCATTCACGCAAAACATTAATTACAAAATTTCCCCCCAAAAGAATCAATGTGTAATGTGCAAAATTTTATCATCCAGCACTTTTGGTAGCTTCAGTCTGGTTATAGAAGAATGCACGTGAATAAAAGTCCTATATCAGAAAAGAGGCTACGGAATTCTTTAGATGAACCCCTGTGTATTTTATGTTGGTATGTAGCGAAATATTAATTTCTTCAAATAGTTTATGACTGTACACTTTTTGGAACTTCAAAATCTCATATAAACTCATGCCTTAAATGGGATACTTTTTGAGAGATGGTATATCACTGACTTTGGCATATCTTTATCTGCTGTACTGTTTTTGTTTTCGCTGTATTTACAAATGCTGCCAAGTCTTCTCAATTTTGAAGTCACAATTCGCTCAATGATACGATATTATGTGCTTTGTACAACCCTTGCATTCGTCTCTATCTCTTGATTCTGAAAGCCCAAATAAAGTTAGTTCTGTGGCTCATTATCAAGCAGTTCCATTCAGAGGTTGGTAGATGCCCAATTCACCGTAGGTTCCTGCATCTTTGAGGACCTGAACGAGTCGCAGGAACTCTGCTCCCAACCACTGCGTGTAATTCTGGTCTGCCCATGGAATCAGTGTCAAACTCTCAGTCAAATCGCTAATATTAGATCTCGGTGACCGAATCCCGAGTCGAACATCCGGAATATCGGATTCCTACAAATGGAAATAGCACGGAGCTCTTAAACCAAGTGTATGACAGCCATCTGATGTTAACACCGATTTGCATAAAGGTTATCCAGTAATTGCGGATAATTCTTGCATCTTGACTAATATTCACAAAGTGTTTCCTGTACGTTTGATTAGCCCCGTCATAATATTAGGTTTGTTAGTTGAACTCTTGGTTTTGTTTACGCGGGCGCTTAAGGCTCCGCTTTTGTACTTCCGCTAGACAGTATGGTCGGAAGCAATGCCAGTACCCTCCCAGCCCTTCTGCGCGACCAGCGCAGCACTTTTCCGAAATATCCTCCAAATATATTATATGACAAGGTCTTAGATTAACTAACAATCTTAGTTTACCTAGAGACCTACCAGTCATTACCATAGTACACTTGTCCGTACTGCAGTAAGCGCCACATGTTGAGACGTTCATTCTCCGTCTTGTGCGGCGCCGTGATGATGGTGTTGGCGGGCACCTTGCCTAAGTGGCAGTTGTGCCAATCCCGGACGTTCTGTCGACGCCCGTCCGGACACAACAATTCAAAGTCGTCCTCGCGTAAGTTTCGGGCCCAGTAATCGGGGTTCCTGTTTAACCATATGATAAGATGTCTTTCATACTGGTAAGAAACAATCTAGGATTATCAAGAATAATGGAGCAAAAAAATATTTGTGAGTAAACGGGTTGGATCCTTACAGCAGTGACAATTTGAAGCACATTGAATTGCGTGGACCAGAAGATTGTACGAAGAACAGCGAAGGTAGGCTGGATGGCAAACCACTTAAAGTCTGGATCATTCAATATTTCTTTATTTTAGTCTCCTAAGGTTTTAAACAAATTCCATAAAATTTTCGGAATGTACTAATTTCAATCTTTGATAGCATCGAGTTGGGTACCGCATAGTTTCTGGCAGCTCTCTTGGAACCTAAGTTCCGTTCTGCGACTGTTTTTAAGCCAACCAGTAAGATGAAAAAAGGCTAACAATTGTGGAAAGGGTTTAAAAAAATTAATTTTGCGATTTTTAAAGCAGCAAATGAAAGATGACCAGTTCATATCATTAAAGGTTACAGAAATACTCTTCCTAAATTTAAGCGAATAGAATTCGATCACTTTTAGCCAAGGCAATATTTCATCAAATTTCATGCGACAAATTATTGTTTTACATATTATCCATGTTTGTAAATCGACTTTGCGACCCGCACCATTTGATTAAGAGGCTTTTGGAAGTAGCCTTTTTTTAGCATTGGAATGTGGAATTAAGTAGTTTGCCTGAGGCAATGGGAACATGAGGCAGATTTGTCGCAGGGTTAGGTGAAACAAATGAGTGCTGAAGTGGAGAATAATCTCGTCGTCATTACTAGTCTTTTATTTTAAGCATTGAGAAACCAGTGTCAAATGTCAATAGGTGACAGTAGCAAAATTTAACGACATTTCCCTTATGTAGACTAAAAACTAAACGGATGTAATGCTTACGATAGTGGCTCACATCATGGGAGTGGGATGATTTGAAATACATTTTACCACCATGAAACAGGAAGAAGAACGAAAACTTGCTTCAGGGACAAGCGACATCCCTTACTTGAACTTTAGTTAAACTCTATCTGATAGGCGTATTTGAAATACGTAATAAAACACAACAATTGGCCAAGGCCTCTGCTAGGAAGAAGAGGTGACTGACCTATTAGCAGTGTTAGCCTGGACTGTGGTGTGCCGCGTGAAAGCGATCTGACCGGCCTCGGTGAGACACCGAAAAGCTCCGTCCTCACCGAAGTAGAGTTCCCGATTGTCCCGTTGACATCGGTCATTTCCACCACTCATGCACAGTTCGCAGAGATTGAGTGGAATCTTTCCACTCGGGTTGAAGGCTTGGTTTTGTACCCCAGGGATGCAGGCCTGGCTCACTAGCTCGCCTAAAAAATATAACATCAGTCCAGCAACCGGGGATGTTGCAGAGGTGAGTTTGTAATCTAAATCGCATTCTTTGGGAGACAATTTTCATAACGATAGTACGGGTGAACCTGATATCCGTCATTTTCTAGATCACGACATTTTAAAGAATGGCAACATCTAAATGCGATGAAGGGTCGCTACAAGAACATGAGACTTTTTCCCAGCAAATGAACAAGGGTATGAAAGGTAGTCATTTGCCCTAAGACAGATTAACAGTCGGCAAAATACGTAAACAACTGAGGATTTAATGTTTTTATTTTAGTTAGCAATGAGATGGGGGGAAATGACGGATATTTCAGAGCTCTGATTGCTGATTAATGGAATTTAATACCTAAAACATGGATTCGTTGAGCTGAATTGTAAAAAAAATATGATGAAGATTTTTGGACCTACTTAATGCAAAAATCAGGTGTTCCCCATAGACTCGAACTTGGGCAGTTTCCAGAATCAAATTAAGGGGAATTATCCATCCTGTAGCTCGTCCAACTCCACTTTGGCAGGTCCGCCGGAACTTCCAGTTGGAGATGAGTATGTCTGGATTCACTTTTCTAACCACCGCAACAGCATAGTAAAACGGTCCGATACCGTAGTTCCTAGGCGCCTCAAAATAGATTAGTATAGTAGTCTTACTCATTGACAATGGGTACGAGGTTGAATTGGCTCCCAGCCGTGTACAAATCACCCGCTTCAACGCTCATCATGTCCACAAAACCATCTCGCGTGCGACGCATACAGTCAATGGTGGTCCCCTCGTGGATGCACGTCAGATCCGGTTTTATGCCCTTCGCAGCAAATGCACTGCTCATTCGCTCACACTTCTCCATCTCCCAGTAGTCTACCACGCACCAGCGGATTGTGGGAAGGGGACACTGATTCAACACCTCTTTGGCGGCCAGGAAAGTTGGATCTAAAAACAAACAGAAGACAATTAAATTGCTTGTGATGAGAAGATACTGCTTTGGGATATGTTTGGGTGTCAAGACACTTGAAGCTTGGGGCGCGCAAGCACCTCATCTTCTCGCCGGTATCTGCAGATGGGACTCCTGCTCCGTGGCCACGTTGGTAGCCTCAGCCCTTCTATGTGTCAGTAGTATATCGCCTGTCATATCATTATGACTTCTTACGGGTACAGGGAGGAATAAAGGCGCTAAATTTATGACAACAGCAAGGACAAGTCCCATGGCTTCCACTGCTGAATGCTAAACCTTAACGTGGTGGAGGAAAGGCACAATCGTCGGATGAGAGAATCTGTGGCGGTTCCTAGCAGAAGGGTTGAAAATGATGTCTAGCCTGGGAAACTATCCCAGTCCCATATTGTGCAGGAATGCTACTACCGACCAAAGTGACACTAGCCGCGGCCGTAAACCATCTGAAGAATTTCGTTACTTAGCCATCTACCAACTGGATAAGCTCGGGATAGATATGGCTGGACAGCTCTGAAGTGGGGATGAAGTCGCGAGGAAAAACAAACGCAAAATTCCATCTTCACGAAACTATTTTGTATCTCGTCCCTTTTTAAATGACTCTTCCTTTGGACTGGTGATCTTACGACTAGCGATGGATATGTGTGATGGAAATCACATTCCTCCTTCCCCCAATACAGTTCCAAAATAGGATGGAACTGCCAAGTGGGATCAGTGACGTGCGGTCAGATACCATCTCAGTTGCATACGAATTCGATGACTGGAGCAGTTGGTTCCCAAATATTTTCTTACAGCATGGACTACGTTGTGATGGACGACGCGCGAGGTTGGCCAAGAGGGACGGGACACGGTTTAAAGAAGAGAGGGACTGTGAAATGTTTTGATAGTTTGTTTAACTGAGCGTTTGATTACGCTGAAACTTAAATCCCCGCAAATCGTACTTTTCCTCGGTGTCATGCCGTCCGGACTATGCTGGTAGCCTCAGCTTTTTTACACGTCAGTACCAGAAGAGGAATACACGTACCAATCCACTGGTAGAATGTAGTGATTTGGTTCTCAGGGGGGAAGTAGAGGGTCTGTGTGAAATCGGAGAACATGAGATTCCTTTGCACCCAATTCTGCTCCGGCACGACGTACTCGGTGGAGGAGAAAAGGTTGAATTGCGGCGTTCCTGGTGTCGGGTTAGTAAGAAAGTGGACTATAAGGAGACTCAAGAAGTCCTTAAAGGGTTGAATGTCCAGCCGACGTGAGGAAGTCATGACTAGACGGGCGGGAATTCGACCCCAGCTGCAGGTCTGCCATTCGCTCAGTGGAGCTGTCCACAGACCACTGGAAAGAAGACAATCTTTTTCATCACATTATTTTGTTTTCACAAGGAATAATCTAGGGGAACGGCAAAGCTACCCTCGGAGTTACGAGTATATGACTCTACGCCAGTAATTCGCCGTTTAGCACTCTACTACGACTTCTTACCACCTCAGGAATGACTAAAGACGTTACCTCGTATGGCTTATGAGGGACTTTGGAAAGACTCAGGACACAACAATAATTTCACCTGAGGCGGCCATTGAAGCATATACTGATGAGCTAAGTAAAGATCTTGTCTACTCTTATCTTTAAAACTTTGCGGAATTTGAAACATTTTTTTATCTGTTTACTTCTTATCCACTGTATTACTCAGGTATTTCGTCTCCTGTGTTCGGCTTCAATCATGATGAAAATGTTATTGGCCTTCAGTCATCTCACAATGTCACAATAAATCCACTCATTAATCTATTTCATCAGAATTAATTCAGTCAACACAGTTTCATCCAAAGACCTCACCTGAGTTGTTGCTTTGGGCAGAGGAGTTGGTAGAGTCCCTTTGGAAACCAACCATCACTGATGGCCATATTGACCTCTTGCGCCCTCATCACCGCCGCCACAGGTCGTTTTTGGGTCTCGGGGTTGTTGCGATGTTCGTGGAGGCATCGCAAAGCCCCCTGATTTTCTGCAAAGCGGTCTCTTGACGTACAGAAGGCCTGGGTTCCTACATCGGCGCAGAGACGACAGATCTCCTGTGTATTGTCCCCGAAGGGGTTGAAGGCACTTTGCAGTGCATTAGGTATACAGGAGTCGCCCAGAAACTGGATGAGATTCTGTACCACACTGTTGCACTGTGTGATGTTGATGGCGTGGAGATCGCCCATTAGGTGACTCAGGGGAAGGACCCAGCTCTCCGCTGTTCCCGCTCCTATCCGAAGGAGGGATGAGTATCAGTTGTTTATTATTATTCAGCATCTTTCTTCACAGATATAAATTTCCAATAATTAGTAACTGTATATGACAAAAAAGAGCACGTCCCTCACATGAGCCGTACTAAATCTCAATCGAGGCGCTGTAGTGACCATCACTACCACATTGCCCCTTTGGACGCATGGATGTGTGGGGGGATAAACACGGCCCAGCTTCTAGCCGCCCGAATGCTAGTCACCTATATCTAACCATAAGCTTTGCCTAACAAACTTGAAGGTAAATCCTGCACGATCCTCACCATACGGCACACAGTACGTGTGGGCTTCAAATAGGCTACTCGTAATTTTTAACCAAATAAAGTGGCTTCACTGGAGCGTTTTAAGGGAAAATAAACCATGGATACAAATAAATGAATGACATTCAACGTTGTATGAAGAAAAAGGTATTTTAAGATTGCATCTCTATTTTATTAACGTTAACTGCACTTACCTGAAAAGCACACCTCTTTGCGTCGAAGTGTATATGGATCTATAGTTTCCCCGATAGGAATCACTATATTGGAATGGTAGTAAAGACCACTTGTAGGGTCAGATGCGTTGTAATTCTCGACTGCCAGTGGTCGTAGACTGTATGTCTGACTAGCAATATCGCCAAGACCAACATCCAACGTAATTAAGTCGGCCTTCTCTGTGCTTATTAGCTTCATGCAGTCGAATTCTGAGAGGCCTGTGACACAGTTGAGGGTATAGTTGATGGAAAATGTTGGTGTTTGAGAGATTGCACGAGAAAGAGCCAGGCATTTAAGTATTTCAGCCTTCTTAAACACACACCAACGAACATCATCTAAATTAACAATCCATTTAATGCGCAAAACAATAATCACTGTAGTAATACAAAGTCATTTTCTGATAAAATGTAAAAATGTTTAGGTGGTAGACAATTTCACACTGAACTGTTAGGCTTACCTAGTCAAACGCCTTCTATAACTTAATTACACAAAGCCATAATTCTTTAAAAAAGGAACGGCGGACTAAGTCTAGGCTTTTCTACAACTGCCAAGTAAAATTTAAAGGTTAAGCTTTTAACAAAAGTTGACTTTACTTGGAAGCACATACACGAATCCAAATAGGCTGGTTAAAAGAGAAAAAGCGAGGAAAATGCCTAAAAATAGGGCAAGTTACTGTTAAGCGAGCTACAAACACTATTATCATTTCAGATTCCTATTCATTCCACGAAATTGAGTCATTGTGAAAAAAATATCCTAAAAGTGCCTAACAAACATCAAAAATTAATTGAGTAGCCGTGTAAGGCACACAGAAACTCACAGGCTGTTGTGATAAGCCATAAAATGCAAAATGGAAATAAGATGCACGCAGCTACAAATCCCCGCATGTTTACATTTGATATGCATCGAAAGGCTGAAACAAAATCGGCTTATTTACAATTGCAATAATAAACGGGAATATACCAATTATCTGCTGCATTACAATAGTAAAAAAAATTTTAAACAAAGCTGATTCCCAAAAATTCGTGATCAGTGCTGTTCTGCGCAAGCAGATAGAACTAATCAGTAAGGGACTGCTATGACAGATCCTCACTTGGTTGTACAAAAACCCTTATATCAATCATTTCAAAATATAACAAATTCTGACACAAATTTACAGGCGCTGCACAGTTAAAAGTGGTCGCCATTAGATGATTTTGAAAATTTCACACTTATTAGTTTGAAGGTCTTCGCACCATTCTGTCATTTGTTTTGAGTACAATACTAATCTAACAAAAAAATTTTGCTATAAAGCGGTGTCCTATACGGTTTGTTGGGGTGTATTACTAAAAGTAGTCACTAAATATCTTACGACTCTTTACCTGCCTTAAAAGAACAATCGTTTCCTCATTAAGGGATTTTCACAAAAATTTTGTAGCGAACAATGATGTAATGTATGCTGGACATTAGCATACTACAGATCTGTTGTCTTATTATGGCGTCGGTTTTGCGTTTTACTGGCAAGCTTAATCCCAGTATCTTCTTAATCCTCGGCTATTAAAAGCGGTGTGATCCTTCAAAAACGTGGCAAATTGCCGACTAAATTTTGCCATTATTAGATATAATTGCAGTAGCTTCTGATCATTTCATTTCTACCGTAGTCGCATGCGCATATGCCAAAGAATTTCCATCGAATTGTACGTCTTACGCGGGTTGAGTAGTTTAAGTAGTAAACCTTTTGCATCAACATAGAGTACTTTGTTGCAGGGTAGTTTATACATACCCGGTTTGTTTCAATAGTACCGACATATAATTTAAAGACCTCTCAATCCCACTTTGATCAAATAGCGAGTACATGACCAGTATACATGTAAACAGGCTACAATATAACCGCCTCCATAACGGTGCCAATTTGTCACGTGGGTTCTGTAAAATCTCGCAGGAATAGGAGATGCCTCTTGTATACGTGGTTTACCTACCGTCAATGCTAATCTGGCATTCCATTAAATTAAATTCACCCATTATTTTAAATTCGCACTCACAAAGGCAAATTTCCCGTACACACTTAGAATTTTAAGCGCTTATTTAGGATGATGCGCCACATCTCCTTTAGTTCTAGCTAGAAGTGGAATATCTTGCAGATAAGTTCACAACTAATGGCTCCGGTTCTAAATCTACAACACGGATTTGCGGATTATTTCATACAAATTTCTAATAGGCCCTGGTTTTTAGAGGTATCTTCACGCTTACAACACAAATAAATGCATGTATGCTTTTGATGCATTCAACATCTCGTGAAATTTGAAGATAATACAATGTTTAACACTGTTTACTGTATTTTTAACGATCTATCCAGTAGATGTGTGATTGTTTATAATTTTCATTTAAAAGGCGATGTTTCATACATAATTAAGTAAGTTTTTCAGAATTCCCCTCTTTGGACGCCATGGACACCACATGCAACTATTAGGGGTTGTCTGTGGTGCTTGATGATAAAAAAAATTTACGTGGGGGCTTTTATTTGCATGGGTCTTTACTGTTTTTCAAGGGCTTTCACGGGTGTAGAGCCTTATTCCTCTCAGTGACTTTAATTTGTGATTGAGGTAGTGTTAATTTACGGCACTTCACTATTCTCCAACTATCATCGGTTCATAAATCTTGAAAATTTCACAAGAAATTAAAATTTTGAGGACCTCATAATCATGCATAAGAGGAGTAACACAATCCACATTAGGTACTCGAAGTGAATTTATGACCTGGTAAGATTCCACAATCTCTAGATTAAGTACTACTTCCAGTCATAATCCCTGTGAGGGCAGTTTCCATTAATGAAGCCTATACAATTCTAGGCCACCATCAAGTTTTGTTCAACACATTCACCCATTTTGATTTTCACCTCCAAAACCATGGATACACCATAAAATGTCGGAATTACACCTGGCGTTCGCAACGGTAGTTTGACTAAGACGCTGTTGGGGCCTCGAAGAGTCCACTTTTTCTGTCATTTAGACCACAATTCTTACAAGTTGGAATTTTTCTCACCGTATTCTCACTTTATTCCACACGTCATTGTGGTCGAAAGTCATGAGTTCGTCTTTTTTCACAAATTACTGCGATTTTTCCGACTCCTCCATTGGATTGAAGGCAAAGCAGATTGAAAAATAATCTCATGTAAATGTGTGTTTGTGTGCAGGGCTCATATTAGCCTTTTAATGACGTCAAGTATATTTCCAGGCGTATTGCATTTCTGCCACAAGAAATTTTTATGCATCCTTCTCGGGGGGTGAGAAGGAGAAAGATGATTTTGTAATTGGAGATGGTATTTTAACACCCACGAGGCTTGAATATTCACACAAGTCTTTTGAGCGCGATCCAACCTTCTTACCAACACATTAAAATAATCATGATCATTGGTATAGTCTGATTAAATAGTTAATGTGCTAAGTATACTACTGGTTACATAATTAGCAGTATCGGTACAGTCTTCTTGAATTTTAACGAAACCGCATTTTGAGATATCTAAGGGTTATTCTGCCACCAGTAAATGAGGGTAAGGCATTGTTTTTGTATTACAGGTATGGTTAGAAGACTGCATCCAAAGTAGCCATTTTATCAGTAAATAAACCAATCCAACTCTGTAGGGATTCGGATGAAACCTTCGCAACCCGCTACAGCCAGTATTAATGAACCGCAAATGTAAATGGTACCAAGGCCGTTACAATGGAGCAAAAAAGCACATTTACAGGCAGATATTATTAACGTTCTGGTAATGACACTTACACTGGTTCTACCAAACCTACCGATTCAGCACGGCGGCTGGCCAAAAACTAGAAATCGCATCTGTCATCAGGGCAAGAACATCTTTATTGGATTACGCTTGAACGCTCTGTTTATAACACTATTGGCTGCTAACACTTGTCATCAAATTGCTCGAATGTGCGTCACACATTTGTGACGCCAAGATCAAGTTAGAAAATCAGGATGTTACATGTAGATGGCGCCATAAGCGAATGAGTTATTATAATTATAAGAGGGTAATCAATTGTCACCCTCATTGTACTTCGGCCACACTAATCTGTGTGCATAGTAGCCGGACAAGAGGGCTGCAATTGTGCATGTGATGTTCACTGGGGACGCGTGACTATGATCGCGGACACGTAGTGGTCTTACGGATACTGAACACACCACTGGCATCTCATTAGTTGACAGGTCTATTAATCTACTAGCACACCAGTACGTACACACATACAGGAGCGTTTAACTGACTGCCAATCATCAGTTATAAGCTCCGGGTTATGTGAATGTACAGGCCGTCGATGTGCTGATGTACTAATCACATCGCATCACATCAAATCACAACCCGAACAAAGTGATAAAATATATGGATAAGGCTGTCATAAACAAAGGGTGGCAGTCACCATGACAGTTAAAGCAAGCTTGTGAAACACACAATAACCATTGCTTGTTTACTTTCATGAACGAAGGTGACAGTCTCTACCCTCCCCCCGCCCCCATTCAAACTTATTAATGCAGCTTTGACAAAGCAATAAGAAGTGCGGTAATTGCATCAGGACGTAGTAAACTAAACCTGTTGGGATATACTTGCATACAACCTCCTTTTTATCTTTTTTTACATTGGACTCTGACCCTTTCCGGCTATTATCATGCCTATTGTCACTGAAGCTCAATAGAATTCCCGTAACTTCCCAGGACCTGTGCTTTGATTTATCCGCTTTATGCCACGTATGAAGCAAAAGTTAGCCTATTTCTCACACTGGACAATTCACATGAAAAATTCAACCACTCAAAATGCCTTCCGATAAAGACAGCCATGGAAAATTTACATGACTACCTCTGCCAAAGAATAATTCAGAGAGAGCAAAGACTTCAAAGAGGTACTCGCCGCAACAGAGTGGCAGTGGTTTTTCTACTTGTACAAAAACCAACAAACGTAGCATCTGAGCATTAGGATGTTGCTTTATTTACATGAATTATTTGGTGTTAACAAAGCTTTTATCCGATCCATCTGTTGAAGCCTCTGTGCCTTGTATGTGCCGTGGCCCAGTAACAGAAGAGCGCGAACGAGAAGCACCCGTTTCCGCCAAATCACTCAGACCTCCGTGTAATCAGGTTGGTGAACGAGTTACAAGAAAGCGATTTATTGGGGTTTCAGTTTACGCCTGCCTGTATACGACCACTGTGGACCATTGTTTAGATTGACATTTTAAGTGTGTGTGTGTGTGGGTTATGTGCTATTAGGGTCATCATGCAATTGTGGAGGCCTTCTCCGCAATAAACAGTCCACGCATGGTCAAATAGTCACTTTAGGCTGAAAAACGCTCTCTCTCCATTTTGGTTTTAACATGACAGCTACTCGCGGTGATAAAGTGGGCTGACAGGTGCACCACCATTCTCAGGTGTCCGGATACCTTCAATCAAATTGGCTGGCCACCCTCATGGTACACCTATTTCCGCAGTTACCAAGCAATATTTCAAACGAATACTTCAATCTATTTTAATCTAGTGGATTAGGTTAAATACTTAGAATGGAGTGCTATTTAGTAGTAGGAGATTAGGGGTCCCCATGTGCAATTCCACATGATACAAGTATTAGAGACGTCTAATCAGAAGTTGTGATTTGGCGTTCTAATTTGGGTATGTGAGTTGGATTAACCTAGTGCATAGAGCATTAAGGTCTTCATAAATTCACCTCATATTTCTACTTGCATACTTCTGAGAGGCTCGTATTATCACCGCCTAACACTTTTTAATCTGTCACTGTTGTAGAGAATACCATTTTGCCCCAAATATCAATGTATTTGATGCATAATTATGACTTATAGGTAAATAACCGAAAATAAAATCGCTCTTTTATTAAACCTGAATAATTTTACTTGTACTAGATACGTCACATATGCATGACGCATGGACTTGAACGGGAAAATATGGGCGTCATTCAAATAGCATAGTACGTTAATGCCACAATAAGAAAGCTCGGTACGTTTCGGTGGGAAAGCAATTGTGCCCAACATAAGTATGACATAAGTAACAACAAGAGAGTAGACACTGCAATATACTTCTGACGCCCGCCAATCCATCAAGCAGAGCTTAGTTGAAAGGAGAGATTTGAATCCAGGGGAGGCTCACAAGACATGAGCCAATAAAAAAAGAGGCACCACTACCTTAATGATGCGTGCCAGTGCTGTGACTAATAAAACTGACAATATGGTTTTCAAACCTAGCAGAATTGTGTTTACACAACCATCATCACTGCCGGGGTTCCAGAGATTTTCCACGCAGTTTATTTCACACGTTTGTCAGGTCGCAGTGTAATGCGGTGTTGCTTAAAATCCATTGTTTTAAATACCAAAGCCATGAATGTGTGAGTGTGGGTGAGTGTGTACATATATACACGTAAAGGTAGCATTCGATGTGAATTTGCCAAGCTCTACCACTGCATGTCACGTCATGCTAAGCCATATCACTTCGTCAATGTTGGACTTTTTTCTCATGAACATTAATTATTTGTCGTGTAAGACTTATGCCAACTTCCAATTGTAGCAGCCAAAAAAGTCTAGTTAGATAGGAAATCACCTGTCCATCCATACACCTAGCATGGCCTTCTGTTCATCCGTCGGTGGAAATACAGTGAGGCTGTTCCACCCAAAGCCCCAATTAAGTCCATATTGGGTGATTAAGCGTTAGTCAATGCCAACTCTCGCCTTGAGCATTTGGATGCCTGTAGCTGAAGCATTCGGTGATTGGAATATCAATGGGTGTGGATCCGAAGCACTCGGAGTAGACTCTCGTGAAATTAAAATTCCTACACTCATAGACTGCAGCCCACCTTTGTTATCCAGCTTTGAGATATTCAGCTGTTGAAAAAATAGGAATTTGTTGGGATTTACTACAGAAGAGTATGCTAGGGACACACTCACAGGGGCTTGATACCTTACCGCTAATAGGAGCCTATTGCACTATGGTAGATAATTGCTCTTGTTATACTGAAACATGTACTTTGATTTCGTGCAAGTTTAACATCCCTTTTCAAAGTTTTGGGTGTAAAATCATGGCAATTCGTTGCATATTTACTTTTCCTACTTCTGAACGATTATTTTGAAGTGGTCATTACGGCAATCTGAGGGAGAATTCAAAAACTCGCACTTGGAATAAATGTAGTATTTGCCTTGACATCAGCAGTTATATACCCTTTTTTACTATTATCTCTTCTCCAACTAAGGCGAAATCACGATACAAAATATAGAGATACCTGTAAAAGAAATTTGTATTGTGGGAGGAGACTTTCATTATGAATTGAGCTGCATCAAACCACCAAAGTGAAGAAAATTGGACTGATCTGACACATTTTTGAAACCACGCGATCCACATGAGCTATTACCGGTAATTATGATCAGAACAGTAAGGAAACTGACCTTCGAGGATTTGGGAACCCCTATTAATTGTATTGTAAAAGTAAAAGAAAGGAGAAAGGGCTAATGATTAAATAATAATTGAAATTGCGTTTAGCTTAAGAAGCGCCTTTTTTCTGAGACCTTTTTTAAACCCGCATTATTTGAAACTAATTCGATATTTGAAATGGCACCGGAGCAAACACTTTGTTATTAGGAGCCAAATAGTAAATAAATGTCAGTTTAAATGCTGTTGAGTAAAAAGAGTTCAAAATTTTTCGGTATTCCGATCTGGTCGTTGTAGGTCATGAATTGACGGCTAGCCCTGTAAGCTAATGTAACATTAGCTCGCGATTTTCAAATGGCTTAGTTTGACCTTAAGGTTCCCTCCTGATTCATTACCTTTCACATTATTTGTAATGCCGAAAGGTTGAAGAATTGCAGGTTACTAATTGATACACTTTTAAGTAATTTTATTGTCATGGTACTACTTAACTACTACAACAGATTGAAGGTGTTCTAGGTAAAAGAGTAGTCAATAATATTTTTGAATGTTTAAATCTGAATTTTAAAAAATTATACAAAAACAAGAAATGTGCACTAACTATTTACCCGAGTAAAATACCCTTTTTTGTTGTAATCGAATTGGTGATGTTACCATTCAGACATAATTTCTGATGCACATCGAATTCCAAACGCCAACATTGCGTCAAAAAATTGCCCTTACAGTTGTTGAAACATATTCCTCAATGATGCTCATCCACATTCAACGCACCCGCGGATCTCCACTTAACGAGTGAATGAAGCGGTGCGAGGCATTTTCGGAGAAGTACATGAGAAAATCAAGCGCAACTCGCTATTTATGAGTCGTAGAGAGAGAGAGAGAGAACGCAGCATTCAAGATCGTGTGACTGTGTGTGATGCCTCATTTACCGAACACCGCCGCTTTATGGCTACTATACCTCCACGTGTAAATTTGGTCCGACTTTGATCATTAAGGACCCCAAAGAATGATACCTGTGCTGCACCTGTGCCGAATGCAAGGCATCCAAATTCACAAACGCCGTGACCTACAGGTAATGGCGAAAAAATTGTTAAAATTTGACACGGTAAAAATTAAAGGCTGTTTTACAAAAGTTCAAACGTCAAATATCAGAGTTTTACTGGATGCTACTTTTCAATTAATGGGCTAGACCTTTCTAGGGTGGAGCATGGTTATTTAATCATTTAAGTGGGTGCAAAAAAGGCGGTGCGTTGGCTTTAGTGAAACCTCATAACTGCCTGTACGACTACTTACTTACAAAAAATGCGAGGTAGAGGTAGCTTGGCAGTCCGGGCTTAGCATAAGATGGCATTCCAATGAAAAGGAGAACCTTCGGGATGGAAGAATGTGAGTTTTAATTTACATTAGGTCATTAATTCCCTCGTTTACGTTTAATAATGGTAATAGATATTCTAGGGAATTAATGGAGAACCAGAAATACTTAAGGATCACATGCGGCTAGCATTGAGATACCAAGATGGGTAATTTGAGGCAATTGGTTAGTTCAGCTTAACTATTCCGAGTATTATCGTGATTCCTCAATTTTCAGTGATTCCAAAGTGCTAGTTAATTTAGCCAAAAAAACCCGCATTTTGACGTTAAGGTTGTCAGGTGTTGTCAAAAGAAAGCCTATGCACATCCGCGCCTCAAAGCTGGGGTAATCTCTCGTCGTGACTAGTGAGTGTTGGTTTTTGCCTACTAGATGATCAAGGGGACAATTTTATGAATCAAAACATTCAGTAAAAATGCTCATCCTCACTTCAAGTGACAGGAGAACGTGTTTATCAGATGTCATGGGAAAATCGCCTTAATGGAATCGAATCCTGTCAACAGGCACTTTAGGCAGTAAATGACCCATCTATCACTCCCCTAAAGCCTTCATTCACTTCAGCTTTTCACACCTTAGGTCCTATAGTTTAAATAGATAAACTCTATCATCACGTTGGGTGGGACAATCACTGTGAAATTCCCTCCTTGTGAACGAAAGAGTCCTGTTAAAGTACATATTTTGGTAAGATTGACTTCGGCAGACTCATTTCCCCAACAGAGGTGGTGTCATGTTTCATAACCTCCAAATTTCCTAGAAACGTCTCATTTCCACCTTTAATTGGTAAGCTAAAATGCGTGGTATGATTTCGTTCCCCTCGACTCTTACCCAACATTGAATTTGGTAGCTTTCCAGAGAGGGATGCGCTTCTAGTCCAATAATTTGGCAATGGGATCAATAAAACTTGACATTTGGTCCCAGATGTCAGTTCGTAATACGTTAGCTGTTCATTTAGCTCTCGATTTTTGGCAGCGGGTCACTTGGGGACTACGCCTGGCCTCTGGGTCATTCAAGTTGCCCCCTTCCAGCTCTATTGTGCGTCGACAATGCATATTCTGCCCGTGTGTCACATCTTGGAGCGCCACTTCTTTACTAATCATAAAACATAACATACGTTATTAGCTATTTTAACTGATAATGGGGAAGGTGTTATAGAATAACAGAATTAAAGAATAGAAGGCGACATCTATTTTGGTTTACCTTTGTTGAGATTCCGGTGGATAAGGGCTAGGGTAAATAAAATCCTGCTTCAACTTGAATTGAGTAAACCGCCTAGACGTGATGTACCTTTGAAAAGGCATTTTGCAGGCGATGAGAGCAAAAGTCTAACTACTAGGTCCTTTCATCTACATTGATCGAGATGTAGGAAGGCAAACGAAGCCCAAATAGCTTAAATTCCAGCCGAGGGCAATTAATCATATCGGCTAGAATGAAAGTCTTTTCAGTTTTATTCGTGTTTTCCACCACCTCCACCTCCTCCTTCTAACAGCCTCATCTTCCCTCCCTCTGCCCTTTTTGAACCCCTTCTCTTCTCTGCCGGCTTGCTTTATAAGCTTATAAAATAATTTTATTTGGCTAGACAATTATGATGTGTCGGCACCAACTGTCGGCAACGACAAGAATGGAAGAGGGTGGAGCATGGAAGCAAAGTGCGTGTTTTCCTACGAAAATAATGTTTCATGTATGCAATTGCAAACTAATTCCGCCGAATTGTTTTTACCTGATTAATTGCCTAAAATGAGGAATTTCGACTGATTCAAGGCAAAGTAAACGTTATCACCCTCCTCATCATTGCCGCCTGCTGATAGAGTTGGTATTACGTTTATGCTGCCTGAAGTTACTTATTGAGGCGGCAATTTTGGGAAATTGTCGTTTGTTATGCTTGTAAGGTTGGTAGGGCAAGCTTTCTAGGAATTGATAGCTGGTGATGTATTGTGTTTCCAAGTTCTGAATGGATGATAAGGAATGTACTCGATGGAGTTGCCTCATCGCTCCACTGATCTGTTTTTTTGGGCAAAATCTACGCATCATCCTGAAGGTGACATAAAGTATCAAGAATGGGAAGAATGGAACCTGTGAATTACATTTTTATAAGATGAATCTTATTCTAACCATTCAGGTCCCATTCCATTCAACTTTTATCATTAAATTGAGATATTAGGCTCTGAAGCGAATAATGACAAGTGTCTGGAAATAGGACTTGTCTGGAAGCCCGATAAAATAGCGATTTATTCTAAAGAGGCAACTAGGTAAGGCTATTAAAAGTACGTAAGAGGAATAACTGGATCTTAGGGGTGATTAAAATACCTGCTAGTGATCAGTATCTCTCAACCAATTTAACCGCAGCCCGAAGCCAGTAGTGTGTGGTTATTCGTAAACCGAAAGAGTCTACACCTACATTTATGTTCTCAACTTAACAAACCGATTTGATCAAACTGACCAGGCATTACAAAATGCTAAGGAGCACATCACGTGTCAATGAGCCTGGGTTTTGATACAAAGCTACGCCGTCACAAATACGTGACGTTGGCATTAAACATGTCGAAGATAGTTGCATCAATTATAACTCCTCTTGATTACACAACATTTGGAAAAATAGAGCTTAAGCATGATTAGAAGGCAGCGAATCGCATTAAATGTCCCTCCAGAAATGACGTCTGGGAAATGTTGGTCAATGAAGAATTCCCGATTTTATGGAGATGAGCACGGCTAAGTCCGCATAATGGATGATAGAAAGTCGTTGCGAGGATGTAGGCGATCGGTTTACCAACAGGCCTCAAATATATCATCGTAGTTTTTTCAAAGGACTAAAATTGTGCCCACATCCTACACTATTGGTGCAAAGAACCACTCAAATTTTTCCCATAGATTCGCATAGATTCACACGGTGATCATCACCATGTCTTCTAACCACTGCCATGGAGTTTTAAGATTGTTCGACTTATGGATTTTGCCCAACCTTTTTAAATTACTTGGTATGAGCCAAAAAGACGCTCCGCTTACGAAAAACAGAAAGATTTTTAAGCCACTCAGTTTGAGTTCTCGGTATCCTCGCCGTAAACAACCGTTACTTTCACGAATGCATTTCTAAGTTATCAGCATGACTTTGATGCTACACATTCTGCGTGCAAATACCTTCAAAGTTTCCCCTCTCTCTAGCTTGCTTTTCACTACGGCTGTGAAAGTATACGCAAGTGAAACTGGTCGTCTGAATGCGTTGCCGGCATCACTTCCCTTACCTTCACCGCCCTTATTTCCTGAAAGTTGCATTATTAAGTGGGCTGTATCTTGTTAACTAACATTCCATCCTATTTTAAAGGTAAAAGACCAAACTTGTCAAAATAAAACAGCAGTTATGGCCCAATGTCTAAGTTTACAAGGTAGCGGGATGGACCACCTTAAAATTCTAATCGCTATGGTTTATCTTCCAAACTACAAATACCAATTTTCGCTTAATTTTTGGTTTAGTTAAACAGTAAGTGTCACGTCTGATTAAGGAATTTTCGAGTAAATGCTTTAAATGCTAGTTCAGATGAAAGTTTGTGCGTCGCTTATATGTGACGCCCGTGACTAAAAATTAAATTCTGAGTTTGATGGATAGAAGGCCAAAAAATCCATCGAACTCGTGTCTATAAGACGGTAAACACCTTTATCTTGGTAGATTAATGGCTCACTTTACTGATGGCGTGCTTTTGTGTGGGTTTCAGGAGTGACCTAAGGCCAGATCTGGTGTAGAAAAGTGCCAGAGCAATGTGGTCCTTCACACAGACCACAAACGTCGTCTCGAGACTCCCACAATTATGCATAATGTCCCCTAACATCGTCTCATTATCCTTGCTGGGTAATTGGTCCTAATAAACGGTTCCATAAGAGCGAGAGAAACCTCGCCTTCATTTTGTGCCTGTGTATGCGTGTTTGCATACAAAATGATGTTTTGGCCCCTTATAATGATAATAATACCTGTCTTGCACACATACTTTGGCGACCTTTTTTCATAGGGGCATGGCCTTTATCAGCACTGTGGTTTTGTGTTTTTGGGTATAAGTTGAGCATTCATGAGCATGCAGCCAACTCAGCCGGCTGGTGTATGGACAGACTTGTGTGGCTCTAATCCAGTACCTCTCTGTGGAAGTAAATTTACTGCTCAAAAGCACTATACATCATAAGAGGAGTATGAACTGTGCTTGTCAGAGCAAGTTTCAAAACCAATTCCTCCATAAAAGTAATGCGTGAGTTTCAGGAAGGCCTCATTACAAATTCTCCCGTCACTACAATAAAAGAATCGGATCCTAAAGATGGTTTAAATTACTTTAAGATTTGGCAAATCTTGGTAAATTATTTAGTTAAGCTATTCACCTTTAGCGTCGCATATATGTGACGCCCAAGTTTTCACATATATAAGGCATAATTACTGATTGCACCAAGTTGTATCACAATTACTGTGCCTTTATTTAGAAAAAAAAGGCAACTGAGAGGTATTTTTGGCATAATAATCAAATATGCATTCCTAGTTTTGTAAGCAGCATTTGGATGAAGCATTTCAGTCACGGATATTTGGTGTCAAATCGGGTAAATCGGGCTGTGTTGCTTATTTTTTCTCTAACAATGCTAATATTCATGCTAGAAGTTTATCCCACTTCCTATCATAGTTTGAACTCCTTTAAGGTGCCCTAGTCTACGCTCTGAGCACTTTGAGTACTTCAAAATCTTGATAAGAATGGTTTGAGCTATCCGTGTCTACTGCTCTCTACTGATAAATAGTGAATTTATTATGAAATAAGATGAAGTCAGACTTTTTTTTTAAGGAAATTCATAAAAATACCCTTTTCAGGAATTATTAAGCCGTAGTGAGTAGCTTAACCTACTGAACATCGAGATCCATAAAATGAGGACCAATCAAAATCCAAAATGCTGGAATCATTCCGGAGTACGTAATTTGGATGTTAGACCGGAGACCCTGTCTCTTCGACAAGGTATGTGATATATCAAACGAATTTAATTTTTTTGTTGGATGAAGTTTAATGTGTGGATCTCCACCTACAGATTCTTAATTCTACTTGGATATTCTCCCTACGCTCCCGATACACTGATTCCCTTCTTGTGGTAGGGTTCCGATGCATCATATTTAATGCTACTAGGGACGATTCAACCGTTACGATTAGGCATGTGATCCACCCCTTCACTGCTGCCACCTTGTATCACTCAGTACACAGGTCCTACAAATTCCCTACCTTAGAAGTTACGCTGTTAATTAGAGTCCTTCACCGACATGCTAGGCGTTACGGTGGAAACAACTGAAGCTTAAAGCCACGAGAGCTTTTACTTAAACCTCTCCCCCACCCGAAACACAAAACAACGAAAACTGGTATTAGTATTGCTTTGGTAAAACTTCATAAGTGTTTCCTCTTCCCTACCTACTTATCCTACCAATCCCTTGCCAATGTGGTTTGCATTTTAACCTAACTGACAGCTTTACAATTTCACCAATTCACACACACATTGCTTAATAAAAAGAAAAAAAACCACTTCGGGCTAAATATCGGGAAGTTTATTGCTAGTGAGATGGGATGGAACATTAATTTACAATAGCTTAGAGGTAAGTGTGAGGAGTGCATCATATTGTCAAGGGATTATATGAAAGCCTGTGGATCGACTCGAACATGCCTTTGGCCGCCGCTCCTTTTCTCTAAATGCTCTCCGATGGCTAGTTTTGTGGTATTCAAGGTTTTTCTGTCCCTCCTGATGGTTGAAAGAGGAGGGGATTCAAGGGCCGTTCGGCGGTAGAAGCGCCTCCACAAATGCGTGATCTCAAGACGTCCTCAGGCTCCTCCCGAGGAGGTACTCCAATGGATGGGGCCAGCATTCCGAAGGGAAATGGGAGATTCTGAAGAGAGCTTGTAGCTGCTAAGAAGGCGCCGAACAGATGTGGAGGAATAGCGGTAGGGAGGGAAGCTATCGGTGGTGGTGGCGGGGGTGGTGGTAAAGGCAATGATGGCGGAGGCGGTGGCAAAGCCTGTTGAATTGAATCTTTCCCCTCTTCAAATACATCTCCTGATACTCTGTGAGCATCCCCCTTGGGGGAGTGGTTATGATGCGAATCAGACAGCGGGGATGAGTGCTCACTGGTTATGGATAGTTTGATACTGTTACTTGAAGCAAATGTAGGTGCTTGATTGCCTGCCGTCGATTTCACACTTGCCATATCGGCTGCGCTCCGCTTACGCCATTTCGTTCGACGGTTCTGGAACCACACCTGGAAAACCAAATTAAGCAATAAAAGACTTGGAGGAAATGTATTTGCGCGAAAGATTATAAATTTATGATCGCCAAGGCCATCCATCTCTGTGTCAATGTGAATTCCACTCGCCTTTTGACCCACTCCTAAAATTAATTGGGATATCAATTGCCTCGGCGCGTCTTTCTGTTTATCAAGCCCCTATAATTACCCCTCCAAGGTGATAGGAGACAGCTGTTTTGTGAGCTAGACAGGCAAGAATCAACAAAATTAGGGCTGCCTTTCTTTTTTACGTAAAGTAAATGTGCTCCAGACCGCTTCTGCATAATTAAAAGTGTCGCTCCCTCGCTGCTCCCCCCTTTACCCCACTTCTTAATGTGGGATTACAATAAGCATTTCGCCGACCTAATGGAGCATCCACTGCATTCTCACATGAAATATGAATTTAGTCAGAAGATATAACAACGCGGTTTTTCCCTCAATATCTCACTCCCCACACTTTCAACCCACCACCACCACTATCACCAACTCCTATTTCTCTCTCGCCCTCTTACACACACAGAAAATGGGTATGAATTACTTATGGGATAAGTCCCCGCCTCATTCCATATCAGAAACCACACTCATATACACCCCACTGATGATTGTCCGAACGCACGAGCGCGCAAAACAATCTCTGTCCTCCCCAATCCCAGCTACGCGACACCACTACTTCTGCTGCTACTGCCGATGGGGTCTTGTCAAAACAATTATTAATTCATATAGCAAGAGGTGTAATGTTAGGTGACGGAGAGTGTGAAGATCATGCCCACCCGATTAGCATGGGAGGTGGGTGAGAAACGGAGAGGAGAGGAGAGGAGGGGAGGGGAATAACACACGCCAGACTACTCACCCCTAACGTCGACAATCGCTATTTTGTAGCAAGCCCCGACCCCACATTCAACGTCTCTTCTCTCCTCGTTGCTGTTACACCACCCTACTCATGTCGAGAACCAATCGTCCCCTGCACTGGATAGGACGAGATGGGACAGGATATTACGAGAAGAAAAAAATGCGGCAATGATCTTTCGTGGTTCAACTTGATGTCTTGAATGCGTGAGAATCGTGTCAGGTTCACCAGAAGTGCTCAAAATTCTCACGTACCTCCTTGCATGAGTAGAGAGATGCACCAGTTGTTTGATCTGTGGTGTTTTTGAGCTGTGAGCGTGAATTGTGTGCGTATGTGTACGCAGTGATGTGAAAGCGTATAGCAGAAAGATGAGCTCTTAACGCTTCACTCTCACCACTGAAACCACCAAAAGGACATTTTCCGCTGCCATTGGTACACACAGACGAATGATAATCTCCCACGACATACCTTTCACAATACAATGGTACGTGATTTGAGTGCTGACAAGAGCTTCACACTATCGACGCTCTCTGAGCAGTACAAGCACCACTGCCTCAGAACAACACACTGTCATGCAGAAAAATGTGAAATACCCTGTAAGATTTCTCACCACACAAAAGTACGTTTCCCGCCTTCGAAACATGAAAAGTAGATTATTGTGAGCACCGGAATTGTGTCCCATTAATACTTTCTACTCCAAAGGTGGCTCGAAGTACTGGAAGTTTAAATCACATTTGCGTAATTACTTTTCACATCTTCTTTTAAAATTGGGATATTTTGAGGAAAAAACTGGAAAGTAGACAGAACAGGGTCGAGCGCTGTCCATGAAATAGTGCACAACGCCTAAGAGTGTAGGTATGTGAGGCACCGATGCCTCGCGGCATATCTACCCAGAAGTGTGAGTACCAATCATATGACTCCATTTATGACAGGGTGATTCCATTAACATGTTTTTAATCAGTCAACCACTTTCTTAATGGTTATGCTAGACAGGATGTGTGCGTCGGCTCCTGGGTCCCCCTATTTACTCAGATTAATTGTTCTTTGTCACCACAGTAACACGGAGGACGCCACGGCGATGTGCCACTACTACCACTTCCTTGTACAGGCCTGCTGCGCCAACAGCCAGTAGTCGCGTGTGTGCTGTCGCGCCTGACAATGTGATAAGAGCGTTGGAGAACATTGGACTTTAACATTTTCGTGTCACAACGCGAAGAGGGATTCATGGGAGTCGCTTGATGCCAACATGTCTAGCGCAAAAAACCACCACTGCCTTGCCTACGTTACAAGAGATTATCGAAATAGAGAGAAAAAAAAATCCGGTAATGGGAACGAAGTAATTGTGATCATGGTGCTAATGTTAAATGGGATTTGTGACTAAGTCAATTGTTGATGTATGACCATCAATTGAAAACCACTTCGTAGTAGCCATATTTGGTGGTTGGTTGAATTGTGTACGGAGTCGTAGCATAGGTGAGTAATTTTGCATCTTTACAATCCCTTTACAGAGTAAAGAATTGTGGGAATTTCGTTATCTTGTGATCTCCAATCCGCTGAAATTCACGATTGTTATAAGCCAACAACTTTGACAAAAAACTGATCTGTTTTCTCACAGTTGCAAATAAAAATACCTTACGGTGATTATTAGAGCCTTAGAGTTAAATTACTCAAACTATTAATACAATAAGAACTGATTAGATTGTGTATGGTCCGACTGCCTTCCAGATAATAAAAGTTCAGTCCTTTCGAGCCTCAACGATTTATATCAACTTACCGGTGCGATAAAATAATAAAAGTATGAAAATTTGTGCATCAATGGTTTAAAATGATTTCAGGTTGTTAGTTTTGTCCCATCAGAATTTTTGGTAAACCGTAATGGTGGACAATTTTCTTCTATGTCTTACCGAATGATGGAAGCCACAGTCGGAGACAGATCACGAATCCCGAGGTGCAATTCAATTAGCCATAATATAAACTCTAATTGCGGTTAACGTCATTCGCGATTTGTCATGAATGACATCCGCCCAGATGTGCCGACCTACCGATCAGTCGGTAGTAAGTGATAGATACCTCCTTGGTACATCTGCACACGAGATAAATGACAGTCCAGTTGATTTAGAGATTTCGCCTTCATGCAGTTAGTCAGGAAAAAAGAATAAAATTTGCGACTCATCCGAGTTTAACATCAACAGTAGGTGGATTAAAAATTTCTAGCATATGACCACCCACTCCACTGCCCATATTTGTTCGTCGCTTTGTGTTTAAATTTACCTCGCCCCTTGACTCCCTCACCCCCCTTATCCGACACAACCCATCTTTTCATCCCTTTTACTGAGGAATTAGCGTGTTCCCTCTCCTTTTTACTGTCTTCACTGGAGCTGCATGCGTATACCCACACGTGTTGGAGGGATGTTGGGTGGTCAAAAAACTTTATTCTCCACACGCTTGAAGGTATAATCACTGGACCATCATGACAAGCCATTGTAGTGAATCCCGATTTTCGAAAGGGCTTCTAATAACGAGCATAATTGTGTGAGAAAATTAGAAAAAGATAAACAGCAAAAGCTTCCAAAAACTACACTTTTTTGTTTAAAATGTCACTTTGGTCGCTCCTACCATCACCGTTCATTACATAAGCTAGGTCAACGAAATACACTGTCAAATGAGGTCAGGTGTCAAATTATCAGAGCTTCTGGTTCAATAATTCTGAGTGTTTCCAAATATTACGCTATTCATGCTCTTCCTCCACGTATACAGAACTCCTTAACTGTTCTCCTTTATTGCCGAAAGAGCCTTTGCATGTACTTTAATGATTCCAATTTATTTTTAAATATTTCGAATTAAAATTTAATAATTAGGAGTGGGTTCCCAACCTTCTCCTCATCATGTTTCCCACCAGGCTGTGACTTCCCTATTGTTCCACCTGAGTCCGATGACAGTATGGGGCTACGCTCCTCCAAACTGTCTCACAACGAGATTTTCTGAGTTAGAACACATAAATTAGACCAATGCTGTTGCTGGACTGAGTTTCCTTCAACCTACTAGCCACTAATCCAGGAAATATGGATGGTGGGAACTCTAGTTTTCTTGATTTTCCAACAGCGATTTTTGCTCTGCCACGCATTGGTCTTCCATGTCTCCCAACAGCGGACAGCCACTGCCGTCAAGACAGGGGCTGACGGTTGCCGGGACTGAAGTGTGCATTTAAATAAATTACAAGGCATGCTTATTAAAAGGTAAATGTACACTCATTAAGTGGCGATTAAAGTTGGGAAACAGCTGTTTCCTTCCTCGAAGCGGGCTAGGAGAGCGGCTTCTAATTGAAGGCCTTGGAAATGATTAGGGTGACACACACATTTGGGTAAGAAAGGAAAAAAATAACGGGGATCTTTCTGTAGGCCCTAATGGATGGAGGCACGTTCACAGTTCCTCACACAAGCAGTTTGAAAGTGTAACGTACTTCTGTTCTAGCACGAACAGTGGGGAACAGAGACGTGGTGAATTGTCGCTGTGTTATGCCCATTAGGGGATAAACAATCTGATAAAAGAATCGGGGACCAGATTGTCAGTAATTTAGAAGCAGTTACAATGTGGTTTACGTGCCCTATTAATCTTACTCATTCCCACCCCGCCTAGTCTCTGCTCCGTATGTACAGCCCCGCCGAGTCGGGTAAATGGGTGTCATTTTGCTGTGTGATGACACCGCGATAAAGCACCACCGTCTGTTCAATATTAGTTGAAGTCAAGATTGTGGGAAAGTACCGCCATATGTCCATATGTGAAACCGCAGCAGAGTGGACTGGGGGGCCGGAACTTAATTCTGGGCTGAGGAGACCCATGCTTAATAATGGCGGGAAGAGAGAAGAGGAGGGGATGAGAATGGGTTCCTACGGCCGTCAGGTGACTCCTTCACCGAAAATCTGGAGCTACCCTTCCAATCAACAGGGGGTTCAGGCGGTGCCGGACCCATCTGTGTGTCACGCGGGTCCCCAAAAGTGAACCAGATGGGCTCCTGTATGCGTGTGCTCAGGCGAAGGAGGGAGAAGGGATACAATCACAAAAAATCGTCTCCTTCCTTCATAGGATAGTAATTAGGCGGTGAAGTGAGCTGGAGAGATTTTTAATTATGGAAAGTGCTCAAACATCTGGTGTAGCTTAAGTTGAGCTGCGAGGCTTAATGTAGGAGACCGTATTAACGCTTGATTGACTTTGATAAGACATCAAATCTCATCTTAATGAGTTCGAGGCTCAATGGAGTCTTCATTGTTGCTTTTTTTTTCAATCAAACGATCCTCAACCCGCCTGCTGCATACCCCAGTACTTGGGAGACTACAGTATTATTCTTTCTGTCAGTGTTTTTATGAGCAAGAGAATGTGAAAACTGACCTTAACCTGACTCTCCGACATCCCGAGAAGGTAAGCGAGACGTGCCCTCTCGGGACCCGCAAGGTATTTCGTCTGTTCGAAGGTCTTTTCCAATGCGAAAATTTGTTGCCCCGAAAACGTCGGTCTTGTGTGTTTCCGTTTGCCATCCTTGTCTGTGTGGCTCATGTTCTCGTCTACAGTTACCAATGCGTATGCCATTAAGTCAGCTCTAAACTAAGTTATTTTATGGCTTTCACTTTCTTCCTTATCTCACCCTTTCGTGCTGCATTGTCTGTCATTTTGCGGAATTTTTTGGAATCACAAGTGAGTAGGTACCACCTTGAGTAATCATTAGGTATTTAGCTGCGAATCCACGAGGAAGATGGCTTTTAGGACTCGGTAAAACGCATTTGCTGGGGCTTTATGACTTTGCCATGTGTTTCAAAGCATTGAAAATGACGTGTGTCACAGGCAGTGACCAGAATGGTCTTCGTGTCATTAGTTTGATAGCATTTTATCACCAAAGCAGCTGTTCACACTACGCTGCTGCATGTTATCCCATAGGAGGGTCAGGTTAGGGACCTAGCAACCTCCCTTAACTCAGGCCAGGGTCAATTGGCAATGGCTTGAAAGGAGAAGGAGGAGGATGACTCTTGATGCATGCAAGTTTAGAAGGCCATTTGCAATAATAATTAGTGTGGAGAGGGGAGAGATGTCTCGTGGTGACGGTTTATGCAAATTACGGTCAAAGCGTCATCAAATACGCCAACACCATTACCCATCTCTCTTTCAGACACTTACACACATGTACTGTCCATCAAAACCGACTGACATGATAATATAAACACACACCCATCAGCCAAAGCAAAAGGTGCTACTCACTTGGATGTCGCATCCAAAGGAAACCGGGATTTGGCGATGGTGAAGTGGGCATGCCAACGTGGGGCATTCCGAACTTTTGTGGGAAGAAAGTGGCACCAGATGATGCCCTTGGCATTTCGGGTTCACTAATAAAAGCAGAGGGGCTAACCCCGGGTAGATAGCCAGGACCACCGAGCTGCCTGAGAGCTGCTGCAAAGTCTGGGGAAGTTTCCTGGGGTAGAAAGCGTAGGGGCGGATGGTGTGATGTCCAGTTTATCAGTGAAGGAGGCGGTGGTAGTGATGGTAGTGGTGGCGAGGCCCTTTTAGCATCCTTCTCTTTCTTCTCTTCGTTTGAAAAGGCTGGGGAGCTTTGACGTTGAGCAAAGTTGACAGAGGATCTCGGTGACTCCCTGCTGATCTCATTGTGGTTGCTTGTTGTGTCGTTCACTCCCAGAATATCACAAATGCCATGAGAAGTCCTAGGTTTCGGTGGACAGTTGTTCTTACTCTGCCCTAGAATTCCATTTAAACTTGGAGGTTGAGGGATCAGGTCTCCAAGATGATAAGCAAAGGGGTTAATGAGTCCATTTGATGTGAGAGCAGCCAGAATGTTGGAAAATAGTGTCTGACTCAATTCCAGTGGGTAATTTGAAGGGAGTTTAGCTGTGACATCTTCGGGAGAAGTAGCCTTGAGATTCCTTTCCTCAGCAGAGGAGTTGCCACATTTTGACACCTTTGTTTCAATGACTGGACTGTCTGGTTCAGAAATGGGAGCTTTGCGGCGTCTACTCGGAGATAGGGGAGTTGGGTGGGCCTCCATTTGAAGTGAGTACTGATCATCCACGGAGTCGGATTTAACGCCAGACGGTGGAGAGTTCAAGAGGCCAGCTGCTCGGAAGAGAAGCGAGGATCGTTCAATTGCTTCCATAAATTCGTTCCTTCTCGGTGAACAGCCGTTTGCCAAGTGAGTTCAGGGTGAAGGTGGTATCGTGTATGTATGTGTGTGTGTGTAGGTGATACGCGAGTGGGATCGTTGGAAAGCGCAGACGGACACACTGCAAGGAATTAAAATACTATCGCTGCTGCTACTGTTACAACTGCTGCTATACGCGTGTGTATGTGTCTGTGCGTGTGTGTGCGCCTGCCTACAAGCCATAGCGTGTGCTAAATTGACTCTGACCCAATGAAAGTGCGTGGCTGCGAGTGCTCGCATGGGTGTTTCTAGGTGTGCGCGCTCACACCTGACTGGTTGCTTCTCTCTCCCGCAAAGGGCGCTAAAAGGGGAGAGGGGGAGACAGCTTGTGCGCTCAGTGATTGGTCTAAATCAGCCCAAGAGTGATCTTGCGTTCTGCACACTTGCACCTCTAAAACACACCAGAGACGTCAACCCAATCGTCTAAATAGATCGTCAATTAAAATGAGTTTAGCACATTACTATTAAATCAGTTGTGTTGGGAGTTATTAGGCAAATGGGTTCCATCAGTATGTATTACTGGATGACGCTAAGGTTCAAAGATTGTCGGTTTGTTACTCTTCAGGTGTTTCACCTCATAAAGCGCTTTGTGGTGACTGACTGACTGACTGCTTGAACAGGTGACCCTCAGTGAGAACTGATTTTTATGTTTCAACGTCATTTTTGAGCTCCGAAAAATTGCTCTCTCTACTCACCTAACACTTTATCCCCACAAGGTTGCAAACACATTTCTTCACTAGGAAGTGCTTGCTTACTGAGGGTCACACATTTCCGGCCTGGATCTATCCACTCAATACAAGTTAACTCAGCATTTGAAACCACTTTAGATTTCTCTATTCAGCGATTTGCAAGGGTTTTATAAAATTCAGGCCTCATCAATCTAAAGCTAGGAATAGTAGAAGCTCTGGCTATCGTTAAGGGTATGTCCGCGGTAAAAGCTTAACCTGCCCCTCCGCTTTGGCTCACAAAACGGCCTCTTCAAAGCTCGTCTGACATCACAACAGCAAAAGCGTTGAGCAGCAAGCAATTACCATCACATCTGTGAATATTCATTCCGTTTGATTACACACCAAAATGTGTAACCGCAAAAGGAGAAATAAAAGTTCTGGTTCAAAAAGGCCATTTTATGCCATCTCGAATGACGTTAATTTCCACACCGGCAAGAGGCAGGGGCAGAGAAATTTCCTTATACAATGGTGAGGTGGAAGCAATGGCAATGATATACCCTTTCGCTGCTCCTTCGATGGAATATAATCCAAGTCTATTTTGTTGCAATGGACTCAAAAAAATCTGTTTGATGCAACCAGTTTTCCACCACAAACTAGGAAAACCCATGTCACATATACGTGACGTTGGTGGCAACCATATTAAGATGTCACGAATATAGCTTAAAATCTAGATTTTTAAATGTAATACAGTTTGTAAGACTAAATTTTAAGTCAACAGTCTTTGAAATCTAAAATTCTGTCATTGAGTCGTTATTAAATGACCTGAACAGGTTAGGTTCACTATTCTATGACCGGTCACAGCTATGATGGTTATAGAGGCGGAATAAATCAAGCAGCAAAGCATTGGCTCAATTTACCTGACCATCTTTCGAATAATCGGCAAAATTATTTTATTTACGGCTTTTATTTCAACTGTCAGGTGGTAAGACTTAATGACGAATGCCACAAGTAGTCTCTTACTGTTCACCAGAATAGTGATGGCTATATTCCTCAATTAAACACTAATGGGGGGGGGGAGGTTTCTGATTTTATGAGTGTGAGTCCATATGTATGATACTGCAGGTAGTAAGTAAAGCTGATAATTTGAAATCCTACGTCATCCAAAATGCTTACGCCTCTCGTGGAATAAGCAGGCGTTACTACAGGCATAGGAGGAAGTCGTTGTGAAACCGTTAATGAAACTAGATTGTCTTCTTTTAATCACCAGTAATTATATAAAAGCGTGCACAAGTAAAAATACACACAATACAGACGTATTTGGGAATTCTCGCTTTGTTCCAGACTTCGCACCGCTGTTTATACACAAATATGATGGTAAAGTGACCAGGCGTGGCGGATTCTCGGCTTAATACCTTGCCGGCAATCCGGCTCACCTAAAGGTGTAAACGCCTGTGAAGCGCATCAACAAACACAGAGGTGCGTGCGTTGTCTATGTAAATTTTAATGATAAATGAGATTTTGACTGCCATGGTCTCATACAAGATGGTGCCCATTTATGAACACAGAGGTGGCGCAGCGAATTCCTCCAGACGGCCGCCTGTAAAACATTCATTTAAATTACCCACTTCAAATTACATGGTAAGACAACTTGAGCGGCTCAAGGCTCAACATGATGTGGGTATTCGACTTCCTGCATAATGTTCACTTTCATTTGCTGTTAAAAGAGGGTTAATATGAACAATGGTATCGAAGTCGCTAAGTTTATAAATCCAATAGGTCACAAATGCCAAACTGGATGTTTAAACCTCTGTGGCACTCAGGTGAACTTGCACAAAAATTAACTTGGTATAAATTGATGTAGCATAAAATATAACCTACTTTGGAGGCAGTCGACATTTATATTCACAAATATGAGACGATCTGATTTCCTTACTTGAACCCGTATGTCACACATATGTGACAGTGCTTACCCAAAGATCACTTATTACACGCAGACACCCAGTAGAATCAACCAATCCACCATCAAAAACCAACTTTCCTCAAATTTAACTTTACATTCTTTACTTATTTAACCTACCTGACCACCAAAGTTTTCCACCCACCCTCCTAACCACCTCGGTCTTAGCTCAGGCTTTTATGTGACCAATTTTTCAGGATTTATTCCCACTGTAGCAATGGCACTCATCAAGTCATCGACGTAATATGCCTGTGTTCACTGGACACGTCCTCCAACTATTTCGATGACTTTTTGTAAGCAAAGTAGATTTAGATCCGTACAATCATGAAGAAGAAGGAGCACATGAAAGACAATTGAAGTGCTAGATATCACTGCTTAAAGCAAACTAGTCACTGTAGCCTGATGGAACCAGTATAAAGGATTTTGTTATTAGTCAGGAGGTTTATTTAAACACCCAAAGTCAACTCAATGTGATTGTGCAGTAAAATCCAACCAAGAGCTAAAAAATTCAATTTTTATGCCAAAAAGTATTTGCACTTTCCTGCTTTCAGAGAGAGTGAGAGAGAGAGTAAGAGAGTTTACTCAGTAAAATGTCCAAATTTATTCTAAGGAGTCACGAAGAGGAGTATTCCATCCTGTGATGAATAAATTACCGCAGAACCATCGAAGGTCAAAGATTCTGTAATCAGCAGACACAGTGGCTGTGTGAGAGCACGACCAAATAAATATTGGTAGCGCTTTTTTGCCTTTTCTAATTAATGCATGCAAAGGATATCTCTAAGAAATGGTGCGAGCGATGCAAAGGAGGCCTTTAGTGGTGCAAAGTACACAATCGCAGAGGTGAATATGTCAGCTTCCGTAGACGCTGAGGTAGCAGTCAATCAGTTTAGCAGCTCCTCATTTACGGTCCAGTGATTAAGATTTCAACGAATAGACGAGTTTATTTTTAATCGGCTATTTCTCTAATTTACTTTTGAGCAACTACTATACCAAGAATTATTTAAAGGCGCTAGTAAATAAAACCTATTCAGAAAGAAAATTTGGCCACATTCTTGACTACATTAACTTCAAAAGGCCATCACGTTACAGGCGAAAGAAGCTGAAGCATGGTCCACCTAGAATTAAACCACCTTCGCGTTCGTGAGTTAACTAACTTGTATCTTTGGTGTTTGACCTTTAGATTTGACTGTGAACTGGGGAAATATAAGCAAATCTGGATGAGCGTTTGTAGGAGCTCATCCGTAGGTAAGGACAGGATTTTGTCTTTTACATAGATGAGTGTAATGGGAAATATTTTATTCAACATAACCTAAGTGATAAATGGCTGTGAGAATGACATTGTGACGAGTCATCACTTCTCGCCTTCCCGAGTGGACAAGAGTTATTGGCAGTGACATCACACGTTTCTTTTTTGTACCTCAAACACCGCGACCCAAATACAAGACCCCAACCATTTCTGACATAAATTGAATCGCGTCGTTGTGATGTTGTGGACTGCCATCCAGATGCTGGAATTTGCATTTTTTAACAAACGGAATGACTTTTTAGTAATATTTAATGGGAATACCTTCACCGAAGGTATTCTTATTGGTAAGGCTGCCATCTTCAAAGAAAATGTCTCAAAAATCACCTCAGATTTTTCTGAGCTGCTAGTGGTACAATTTCTTAAATTGTCGCGTCATAATGTGCATGCATTTATCTTTAAGAGATTCAACTAGGAATAATCATTCGTATAGAAAATTTTAAACCCGAAATAATAATGACAAAGAATACATCGATTTCATGTGATCAAAAAATTATACTGCCCTCTTAAGGAGGTATCAGTTAATTTTGCGAATAATTGTATTAATAATAGTATATCGTCCCGAATCATATTTCCAGGACAGAATATGTTTTGCTGACATACGAGATGGTTGAAGGACCACCGGCTTGTTCTAGAAGCCATGTTGCCGGGTGGAAGTGCATTAGGGGAGCCTTTAGGTGCTTGCGTAATCGAAATGAAGAGTTAAACAAACAATTGAGGCATTATAAAGAGTGAGGGCAATTTTAAACCAATTTTGGACCCTCGCCGTCCCCGTCTTTCCAGCCCCCCACTACCATTACCTCTTACCTGATTCCACCAGACAGTGGTAAAGACGCGGTTTTGCACAACACTGCAAAGCCCCCGCCTAAATGATGCGAGGGTGGTCTATCGGCAGTTGTTTGATAAATTGTGGGAAGGTGGCTTTCACTGCCATTCTGTTAATTAAAATGACCGTGGGAAGCTCTGCATTCACTGTAGTCGCCATTGAATGTCAGCAGCAGTCTTGCCTCTTGTCTCGTGCAAACTTAGAAGTCATGGCGGTTGACAGTTTTGGACCCCAAAGACAGCAAGAAGGCTCCCGCAGTGTATGGTAAAGCGGTGTAACTGAAGCCTAGGCAGAACATTCAAAAATGGAGGTTAATCATGCATTTGAATTAAAACCTTTTGCAAATATTTATGTTTCAAAGGCCATCACTTGTTGTATGATCGTGGGGTCATGTTTCTAATGGCCGGAACCAACTGCCAAATGCAGCAAAAGTCGACTTTTGAAGGCTTGCTGATTCCTAAAACTCAATCATGACAAATCAGGCTCTTAAGTTAATGCCATGGTTGCTGCCCTTTGGAGGGGAGTCAGTTTTATTTCGATCACTGCTAGTCATGGGTCCTTCGATGGCTATTCTTGGGGATGGACTAGCCCCATCACTCGCACAAGCAGGTCACATTCTCCCACCATTATTTTCATGTCAGCCAATCAGACAGTGAGAAAATATTAAGAAACTTCAGTGTTAGGTGGGCAATGACGTTTGATAAGCGACATCATGAACAGGCACACAATGAGGAATGTAATCATGCACATGAGATGCCTTTCTGACAACCTATCAGCAATTTTCCCCGCCGTTTGTGAAGCGGAATTAAAAAGTTAATTTGATTGCTTTCCTCTTTGTGGGAGTTCTCAGAATTTGCATCCATCACAGGAGCTGGGTACAGTCACTGTCAAAATGTTCTCATCGGTATTACGACAAGTAAGAAATACACAAATATTTTTAATATTTACATTTTTCACCCTTGATTATACTTCAGTTCGTCTCCTTAGGAAAAGTTTCTTTAAATCAAGGCTGGATCTGAATCCACATAGCTTCTGCAAAGTCACCGAAACAGTTGGAGGACGTGTCTAGTGAACACAAGCATATTGCGTCGATGACTTGATAAGTGTCATTGTGACAGGCTAAAGGGATCCGGGATATTGACCACATGGAAGACCTGCGCTGAAAATGAGGTGACGAGGGAGGTAGGCAGGTAAGTGGATATGTGGATAGGTTGTAATTTTCTATGGTAGATTTAGTTTAACTCACAACTGAACTTACCACGTAAAGTGTCAGGTGTCGGGGTTCTATGGATTTGGCGAAAAGTCGACCACCCCAATCCAGCCACCCTAATGTTTTCCCTCTGTTCTAATAAAGCTGCTAACCCTCATTATATTATTCCTCCTTTTCACAGTAATGAGTTATCTTTTGGTAAACAGTGTCACATAAATGAGACATACGGGTTTAAGAAGTCGGAGTAGCTCACAAATGTGGCGTTAGTGATGAATGTGACAGAAAATTGCTCACAAATGAAAATGACCTTATAGTATAAGGGCACCTAGACCGATGCTGGTGTAGCAATCAAATATTTAATCATTGTTAAGGAAGTGATGCAATCGTCTACCACCTTTTGCAAATCATTAATTCTTCCTTTGTGGGGGGTTTTCATTTTAATGTTAATGTTACTGTTACATTTCGAACGATCTACCATTATTGCTCAAAGAAGGAGTGTTTTCAGTTGCATCTTTTCTTCCCACATTTCCATAATTTACTAAAAAATTCATAGAAGGGCATTAACTTGAAAAGTAGTGATACATGAAGTCACAGAGGTCTGATGAACGAAACAGCACGATCGTACCCCTTGTTTGAATATAATAGCAAATTCTTCCTCATCTCTGAAATAATTTGCATGAATAAGTCGAACAATATGCAAAAAGAACAAAAAACTGAGTGATTTCGACTGTTGTGTTTCATGGGAATTTTCACATTATTTTGACAAATCGTCATTTTCCGTGTGATATTAAATCCTGATCGCAGTGGTATGTGTAAATGTGCTCGATAGTTTAAATCGCCTAAACGAGGTCAGATTTGAAAAAAAGTAGACTGAGGTGGCTGGTCATATTCTGCTAGTTATTTGATCAGTTAGAATAAAAATATATGGCTTACGGATAAGGTTCCGCTAGGTGCACATATTGTGGCCCCTCTTTACTTCGCCGGTCCTCCACCCATTGATATTGACCTGATAATTAAGTGGGGCGAATCATATCCGACACAACGCTAAACTCTAATAGGGTTTTTTGTTGTGTTTACTCACACTGTCTGTATATATCCCCTGCATAAATTGGTTTATGCAAAATCTGGCATGTGGATGCCAAGTTCGATGGTGGCAAACCTTTTTTTGGCAAAAAAATAAATAAGCGCTTTGGAGTGGGCAAATATTAACCTCTGTTACTAAATGTAATCACACGGTTGACACGAGAACATGTTGGATAACATCAGGGATAAAGAACAAACATGGACGAGAGCGAATTTGAGTGGAAGTATACTTAATTTAACATCGGTATGATTAACCACTTCAATACAATCGTCTGACAATTTAACTTTGAATAGTCATTTGTTGGATTTAGTTTGAAGGTCAAGTGTATCAGCGGACAGTTTCAATGCAATTCGCACAGTCGAACAAAGCATTGGGCAAATGGTCAAGTTGTAAGTATTTGCATACTTACTCATTTTGGAACCGAAGAAGGATGCTTACTTAGAAATCCGTCATTTGTTTAGCATTTCCGAACTTTTCCGAGAAAAGGGAGATACAGTGCAATGCTTAAAAAAGAGGTGGCTACATTTTTCTGATAATATATAAGGTCAAATCTAAAGCCATTTAAAGCAAAATTGGGGCGATCTGTGTGTTTCGAATCCCGAAAGCAGTAGCCATACATGGGGTCTTGTTTGTGGGAGGTCCCTTGAAACCTTGGTGCTGTTTGTAACGAAGTTAGAAACCGTGAACTTGATGGGAACTTCACTAACCGCATACACCGCCGGCATCAGGTTAAATCAGCATTTAGCATGCATAATTACACACCATATCATCGTGGTTGTAATTATTAATCTGTTCAAATAATGAGGTCAAATCTCAACCGCCATACACATAAAGGACGCATTCTATCGGACGACCTGAAATGCAACACCCTAAGTGCTCTGGGCAGCACCAAACGAGCTTGCGCTGTAGTCTCACAAATATAACATCATTAAGTTTGGTCAGAAAATTTTTCTGATGTAAATACAATGCACAAAACATATTTCCTTTTCCTTAGAGGACTATAATTCCAACCGAATTCCATGCATACCCATATATATTCTTTTGCTGATGAATCTCACAAAATATGAATTAGGGTTAAGTGTAAGGTAAAAAATGATGGCAGTGCATAAAGTCAGTCGCATATAGGGTGGCTAGCGTCAAATGTAAAAAAGATGAGAGGAATTGGTCTAATGGTGCCAAAATATAAACCGGATACAGGAAAGTCAGCCCTGTAGCCAGACAACCCGACAACATATAACTTCATCATTTTTCATCCTATGAAAAGAAGAACAAAGCAAACACTGATCAATTGCGGCGAGACAGTGAGAATAATAAATAGGACGCTTTTGTGATAGTCTGGTTGTGCAATCTGGGTGCTTCGTAGACCCTGTTTCATGCTGCGTCAACCATCATTGCATACTTACACGCAAGTTGTCTCAACGCCTTGTCTTATAAACCGCGTTTCTTCGTCTTTAGATTTAATTTCACGCTATTCTTTTTTCATATTTAGTTTCAAATCCTTTATTGTCACTACAAATTCGTCATCTGAAAGTGTAACCTTAGATTCTTGATATGCAGAAAAAAATAGATTGGTCATTCTCAAAGTTGGTTAATTAAGTATGTAAATGTTGACGACGACCTTACAAGGTATATAATTGAGCTAAGTTGTGCTTATATGAAGGGTGTTACTCATTTCCTTTTTTGTCCAGTAACATGAAAAAATGAAACAAGGAACCTATGAAGAGCAGGAGTTGGTAATACTCAAACCTAGAATCGGTGTCCTATCGGATGACACTTACCCAAAGAACACACAATTTTGGAGGTCTGCAAACTCGTATTAGCCAGCACCTCGTGGAAGCTAGAGAGCGCACACATGCACACCCACCAACAAATTTTCAAACTTATCAGGGCTGTTGCATTTACTCACTGTCTCATAATGCGGACCATACATGCGTGCACCCGCGCATCCACTTAAGGAATGCATTTTCACCTCAGATTATGCAATCAGAGTGTCAAATTCATTCATTGCTCTTGGGCCCCCTCCTCCTCCTTTGCGTGGGAATGTGGGTGGGTGTTGGAAGCCCAGCTTAGCCAGGCTGAAGTGGGGCGGGGCGGGGACGGCGTGGGGAGGAGAGATAGGTAGTATGCGCGAAACAGATGAGAATCGGTGTACCAGTAAGTGCCCACACCCTCAAATACAACCACGGGCACATGCACACTTGCAAACGCAATCGCAAACGTACCTGTCTACACCCCAGCAAACTTCGGAGAGAAGGTTTTTGTTACTGTGTGTGTGTGTGTGTAAAGAGGGTCTGATGCACATCTGCACGTGGTGATTGAGTGTGCAATACGAACCCACCTCTCTGCAACTCTCTCATTATCCATTTACAGTCGAGTAATCCACATTTCGTCAAATTAGTTCCATTTAAGTGAGCCTCGGAAATCAGCTTTAACACAGAACAACTTGTAACTTAGCCCGAATCCTCCTAATACAGCCCACTCCACTTTGTCGTCGGTACTGATAGGTATGCTGGTATCTATGTGCAATTATTAGTGAGTGATCATCATCATCATCATTCCCTTCAATGGGGAGATTAATCAGGTAGTTCCATACACTAAATGAATGTTTGTAGGCCTGGCTACTGTGCTGCAGGTTTGAAGCCATAACGGCTGGGATCGTTACGGACCGAAGTACAGTCATGTTTGAAGCACTTACAGTGGTCAAATGTCATATTACAACTGAGTTATCTGCAGAACATCTGCGGGTTTGTCGTCTTTGTTCAGCAGATTAAATCTCACACCCTATTCCCTACCTTTGTTATTACCTAGTCCGCCAACTTGTTTCACGATGTAATAGGACCCACTTACCATCAACTATGACGCGTAGTACTGTTACCATGGCATACTTTTTCAAGTTATTGACATTAACGCTCCCGGCGTGACTTGAAAGTCCACCAATATGTACACAATTGCAATAAACTCATAATAGAATTCACACTATTATGGCTCGGCTAGGCGACAGACACCTTACATCCGCCATGAATCACACCCTGGCTTAGTAATCAAATGGCTGATGATACTACACCTCTATTCGGCACATAAATATTGCATTAAATACACCTTGTCGGGCCGCATCATAACCGCAGAATAATTACGGTTTCTTATGTCTTTCACCCACCCGCTGAACGTTCCTTTCCTTCAAAATGCCGACAACAAATGCTACTTTCCAGACCTGTCTAAAATGGATTCATCTCAGGCGTATAAGTGGCATTAAACCACGACCACTGAGTGATTCGGGAGCACGACTTCGAAGATTAAGGCGATGAGTGGCCACATCCATGAAACCCTCGTAATTGCGGGACATCATCCTCATCAGATGTCATCGTTTCTTTGGCTCGTTACATTGACAAGGCAGTCTGCGATTACCGCGATGTCTGGACGGCGATTTATTCAAAATGACACGTTTAGCAGAATAGTTTGTACATTAATCGTGCCACTTCGCAGTGTTTTCTGTCTCCCAATCAGGCTTATCATTGACACTCCTGCCATCATTCAGGCTGAAATTATCGGGCGTCTTGCTTGACATCGAAAAAAACAAAACCACCAAGGACAACATCTGTCCTCAGAATTGTAAAACCTGAAGATCTTGATCTAAGTAAGATGTTAAAAACTGGCAAACAGATCTATCCAACCGTGAACCATTGCGTGGAGAGCACCAAGTTTGGCGCATTCGGTTTATTATCACTAGCTGGCGACAAGCTGAGCAGTGGAATAGCGTCAATCGTGTTAGAGCTGCACCTATAGTTTATCAGGAGTTCATTCTGCAAAAAAACCCACCACTCCGAGTGATTGGTGCAGAAATTGCGGTGCGAAAATTTGGTGCGACGGTTAAAAAGGGGAGAGGCACTTAAATCTCATAAATTAATGTTACTACCATTTGTAAGTGTCTATCACTGACTTTTTTGAGAGACGAGTATGCGAAACTCACCCCTTGACTCTCGCTAGGGTATAAAAGGACTATTTTAATATTTTCTAGTTTTAAAGCGCCTCTGGTGAGGATAAGTATGACATCGATGAAACTGATTATCTGGTTGACGAGAGATTAAAGCCACCGCTCACTTGATGTGTTGGCAGCTGTTGTCAATGTCTCAAGATCTGCTTGCTTCGTGAAGCCCGTGTGAAAATTATGAACCCAGCCTGTTACTTGACATTCCAGTCACTTTCCACCCACCTCATCGCTAATCGACCCACTCGTAGGTGATGCTGCTTTCTGGTAAATGAAATCAAGCATGAAAGAAAGCCACTGCAGGTAGGCAGGGTGCACATTTTAATCAGGCGCAAAGCGCCTTTCACAAAGTGGGTCAGTTAAGGCCACCAGGAGTAAAGTTCACACATTTGACATTAGTACAAACAAAACGAAATGCTCCACAACTGGATATATCAAATAACTCTTGTGCGGAAACACAAACATGCGCGCAAAGGCAGCTGCAAGGCTCCTTTCTCTTTCTCTCTCTCCGCACTCACTTGGCATGTGAACAGAAGTGTAATTGGCACCTAATAACACTTCACTCCGCTGTGATTTCGTACAGAAAATGCGCACACACACACACGCAAAACAAAGTAGAGTTAATAAATAAAGGTTTATTCGTTCAACGTGGGACGGAGGGAGAAAGGGAGTGTCACATTTCACTACAACAATGACATTTGATCACACCCCCACCCACCCTCCCCTTTATCACGATCCCTCGATTACTCAAATCCACACGCTTATGTAAGGAACTGATTTAGAGACGGAATAGCAGATTGGGCGTTCAGTATGCAGCCACCTTTAACATGTGTTTGCATGTGTGTCTACGTGATTGATTCAGCCAACAATGAGGGTGAGTGATAACAGGGCTGAAGTTATCTACTACTCCCCTAGTGAAACTGTCCTCTTGTTTCCAATTCTTGCCTTAATTTGTTTGCCAGATGACAGTAATGATCTAAAATTCCAAAATAGTGCTTAAAACAGACAATTTAGTAGGACATTAACAAGATGCCAAGAGATCAACCTGCATGGAGTTTTTACTTTCAGGTCATTAGATTCTCAATTGTTAAGTGTACGTCTAAATAGATCATACTTTTTCGTAGTCCTACAAAACAGGCTTAAAAGGGCGTGATCAAGAGAGTGGTATACATAGCTAGAAATCACAATCCAGTCAGGTAACCCATTGTTCATTCCTTTTTTGAATGATATCAGTAGTTGATTGGATGGGGAACCTTGTAGCTTTTAGGCGAAACTGTAAAGAGGATCCCTAATTTCATAAAGGCAAGGCAATGCTTCTGTATTCGCACATTCTGCTTGGTATTCCGGTGGTTGAAAAAGGAATAAGTTTAAACTTACGGCGAGACTGATAAGAGCACATAATTACACCCTGTTTCTGCGCAATTCGGCCATCCCCAATTCCTGGGGTGATGGGAGATCTTCATTAACCTTTGTCAAGTCAAACATAGACGCAATAAGCTTCCCGTCTCAACCATTGCCTAAGGATTATCATAACTGTGTACAAGTTAATGCCGGATTGAATATTTTAATGGAAATTTTGAGCCTTCACGGTGGTGGTGCTGAGGATACCGAAGGAGAATGAACTAATCCCCACTGGGATGGAGGGCATTGGAATCGGCCTACAGATATAATAATTATATTAGCAGCTAAAAGCGATAAAAAACTTACAAGTGAAATATTCACTGGAGAAAAGTTAATCGAATCTGGCTGAAATTGTTTAAAATTACTTTAGTGACTGATTTCGAGCATTCGGTGAGCTTCAATTGATCAGCATTGGAACCGCAATTTCTCTTCAGTTATCCCCAACCCTGCCAGAACACTGAACTAGGTTAAGTTGGTCTTCGAGGCAAAGATTCCATTGTTAAGCTTGTCTTATTTTTAATGGGAGTCATTTTAACAAAATCGTCTACATAGTCGTAAGAAGTATTTAGTGATTAGATTAGTAAATGATTAGGAGAATAAATATAAGATTGTGAATTGGTAGACAGTGTCAGGCTCATTTATGTAATCTTCAAAATTTGTGTTTAGTAAGCATTTAAGAGATGGAAGGAGCCTGCGACGACGGCTTTACTATCATGAAAAAGCAAAATTTCTGCGTACTACTTATAACGCTAAAGTAACATGTGGTGGACCATATGATAGGGCTGTACTTGCCACATGATCAGTAATTAGCAATTTTCTGGCTCTTTTTAAGTCTTAAAACATTCGGAACTTGGCAAATTCGTAAACAAAATCGTGCAATAATCCCCGATCGGTCCAGTTTCTTAATTAACATCTCATGAATAAGAACGACAAAATTTCTCTTAGTGATTTGTAAGTGCAACTTTAAACTTTGTAAAAAGGATGAACATAAATGTGTGTGCTTTTCTGAATCCTGGTAAGACCTGAGTGGTATCCAACGGTTGCAAACCTTTAAGCATTTCACCATCATAAATGGTAAGTGATAAGATCCCTCATGCGCCCAACTTTGAGGTAGCATTTATTTCAAAAACCCAAGTAAGATACGATTTTGAAAATTTTTAAAAAGTGACATCCATTTTAACTGTGTAAATACAGCCAATTGGTAGTACACTACTGTGAAATGTAATTTTCAACACTACTGCATCT
The DNA here is from genome assembly GCF_000524195.1 of Echinococcus granulosus. Lineage (NCBI taxonomy): Eukaryota > Metazoa > Platyhelminthes > Cestoda > Cyclophyllidea > Taeniidae > Echinococcus > Echinococcus granulosus. The sequence continues at coordinate 299,739 of NW_020170427.1, read as the reverse complement.
GCTGCTGCTATGGCCGCCGTCGATGTCGCTGCCGACATGGAATGTCATTTAGCATCAAAGAAATGTCCGCTTTTCACACTCCTGGATGCCCTGTACCTCCTACTAGCACACAAAACAACTGCTTGACTGAAGGATAGCCACGACTCGTATCTTCCTTTATATCTTATACCACAAAAACCATTTCTGGTATTTCATAGACGCTTGAAATGTCTATGAGATTGTTATCAGGGCAGTGGGCTCATGGAAATGCAATAACACCGGCGCGTCAATTTCTCTAAAGGTTTTCCGTTTCACAGTCCGCTTTCCTTGAGGGAAGATCTGGTAGATTCTTAGAACCAACCATAGCCCATAAAGGCATCTTTTGTGTGAAGGTATACCATTCAAAGACGAAAAAATATGTGATCATTCTCAGACCGATTGGTCTCTATGCCTGATTTGGAAATCTAAGTTTAATCAACCCCCTTGTGACATTTTAGTGCAACCACTTATTTCTTAAAGCTTGAAGGCACTAAAATGCAAACCCATTATTTAAAACAAGAAATTGATTTGAGACTAATCTTATGATAGTTTCTTTGGGATGAATTGGATGCATAAAAGCAACAGAAAAGCTGTTAAGAAAAACCCTCATCGATGTTGGCTGCCATAACGCCATGCGTTTCCAAACGAAAACTACGTGCTTTTGAATGAGGCCATTATTCATTCTGGGTGAAATGATCCCAACAACAGACATTCACAGTCTCTTCATATCACAGATCTACTTCTTTGTAGCGCTACTAAGTACACCCGAACTCTCGCAATTCAAGGGATTTCAATTAGTTGAGCTTAGAAGTCGGCCTATTACGGATGAAATGAAACTGAACTGTCCAACATCCCTTACTTTGAGTCGTGCGGTTAGCTTAAAAGCTAAATGCCCGAATCTCCTTCTAAGTGCCTCTCCTAATCGAGGATTTAACTACGGTTTCATAACGTCACTATGGCGATTGTGGAGAACAATGACAGGGGCTGGCATAATTGTCATACTTTCTTTAGCTAAACTCTGGAATTGATAATTTACCTCAAGTCATTTTAAAGTGATTATTCCTTTGCAGTAGAAGGAAAATTTGCAGTAAAGAATTTCGATTGCATCCTCATTTGAGTTCCAAATGCAATGATTTAAAACTGTCTCTGTGGTCTCTCAAGATGTTCACTTTTTAAATAGTCCATGGAGGCGACTTTGGATCTTGATTATGGGCAAGTATAGGCACAATTCTTCTCATTCACAGTCCTTCGTTTTAGTATAACTATAGCTGATAGCAATTTGCGATTCATTTATGCTCCGTTTCAGCCGAAAGTCATCATCAAATTTGAATGTTAAAATCCCTAATAGCGCCATTCATCATGATTTTAACAAGCCCGACATGCGCACATACATGCAAGAAGCCTTGCAAACGGTGGCAGAAAAACTTAATAAGGGAACTTTTTTATCCCGGAGGGGTAATTTATCTCCTTAAATATTGTCTATTCTTGCTAGGCGCAAGGCTCCTCACCGCAGTATCCTCTAGGCGGTGAAGGCAGGAGGCAAATGACATTGCTACGAAATGGATGAAAAAAGGGATCAGTGACTTGGAGGGACGCATTTGCAGAAAGTGACAGTTGCTGTTGGGGCAACGCCAACAAGCTCTCTCTCACGCACACGCTTGGCTGAGACAACCTTTTTTATGACATCGCTTAGAGACGTTTAGTTTAACTTCACCGGAATTTGCATGGCACTTACTTGGTTGGCGACGGTGGTGGCGGTGGCGGTGTCGGATGATCGAAATGACGGTGTTCTGGTAGTACCCAATTTCGTCATATCTAGACTGGGTTCTAAAAAAGGTGAATGGATAAATATCAAACAGGAATTTAACAGCATCTTTTTGACAAGTGTAGCGCTTTGATACTTCGCTGCAGACGAAAGAAGGCATAATAAGAGAGCAGAGGGGCTACTGGTGTGGGCTGCTGGGCGAAAGTACAAGGGTAGTGCCCTTCGGTGGCCGCAAAATCGCTCAATTTGAGTTAGATCCCCAATACTTCCCTCAGTCAATCTACCGCGTCACCCATTACAAAGTAGTCGGTGCTTTACAAACAAAACACCCACGAACCAACCTCACGAATTGTCCAATTTGCGTAAAACCAAGAAGATATCTGGCTTCACCTTCACTGACCCCTCCTAGCAATTCTACTGGATCTAGGGTTTTGTCCTGTTTGGATTCTGTATCAAGGAAAAGGAAAAATGTGCTTGAAATCTAGCATGTCCATCACTAGCTGTGATAACGCCAGTCTAAAACGCGGAGTCATTTGAAAGGAACGGGGTTTAAAATGGTTTCTTTGGATAAGGTCTCCCGTCTATTCCTAGTTGTTATTTTATTTTTACCCCATTGCTGCCTAGCCATATATATTTGTCTTCCATCCAGCTAGGAGAGAGGTAGGGAAAGTGTTACGTGTTTATTTCATTGACATCTTTATAAAGTTACCGTAAACAGCTCTGTAATGAACTTTCACAGATAATCCGTGGCTAGCGTCACTGCAGTTGTTAATGGTGTTCCTGCATAACACGGGACTGAAGAACTTGACAGAGGCATCACAGATTCTTCCATCCGAACCATATGCTTTCCTCTCTTTAAGATTTATCTCCCAGCAGCAGAAATCAGGGTGGTTGTCTTTATGATCGAGTTTGCTTTCCACTGCCACCAATGTAGAGCTTCGACTGAAGACATAATATTAAGGCTAAATATGCATTGTCGACTCACAGAAAGGTTTGAGTGGCTACTAGCATTACGTGGAAGCCATGCCGCCATGCTCTTCAGTCTCCACATAACTAAGACGAAGAGTTGAACTAACAATCCAGGTCCTGCACTAAATATAGACTCTAATGTTGACACACCTCTGAAACAGCAGCCTCTGTTACAGCTTAAATCATGACCTAATCTTTGTTTACCTAGATTTGAGGTAAGTTGTTTAAAGTAGGGTCAACAGCGAGTAAGGCTGTATAATGATACTAATCTAATTGGAGAACAAGTCGGACAGGATGTAATCCATTGCGAAAATCGCATTATTTTCCTATGTGCATTTTAAGGTGAAAAAATAAAGGAAATTTTTTCAGCCTTAAAAATGGAGGTTTCTACTTTCATTACTGATGATAAGTAGACGCTCCCTTATTAATACCCCAACCGTCAAACACCTCCATTCCACGACTGCATCTTTTCTAAATGAACTGCTGGCTCTTTCTGAGTATGTTCCTTCTGATAATAGTTATATTGAAATAATTTCAGATTAATCAACTATTCAAGAGTTTGGTCGTAAAAAGTACGGCAATCATGCCAATCCTTCGCACTGTTCTCCACAATCTGCATTCAGGCGCTAAGATAGGGTAGACACTTTCCTTTCACGCAAACCGCACAACTCATATTGTGGGGTCTTAAAAATTACAACTTTATTTTACCACAAATAGTCTGCCTCCCAAGCTCCCTTGATTTGAATTCCTGAATTTCTATAGTTAGGGTAATCTTGGAAGATCCGTGATGTGAAGGGGCTGTAGGTATTGGTGGTCAGGGTCATGTCACCATAAGAATGGAAACGTCGTGCTAAACGATCTAGACGTATGCAGCTGTAATAATCAGCATTAATGAGAGTCATACTGAACGGCTTATTTGCTGTGGTTGTGCAGAGTTTTCGCATAAATTTTCTCCCAACTAGACTCTCGTAAGATTTTCCTTAACTCATTTTCTTGTCTTAGGTAATTAGTTTGCATGGTAAAAACATCCACGTTATAAGAGGTAAGTGGTTACATTAGAGTGTCCGAAATGGATTGGTTGAGCCTGAGAAAACAAATCAGATAGAGATGTGGAGCCGCGAGACTTCTCTGAAGACGAAAGAAGATATAGTACTCGGGCAGAATATGTATTGTCGATGTACATTAGGGCCGGGGGCTACTGGCACAACGCAAAAGTCAGGCCCCCCAGCAAAGGTACTAAGGCGAAGTCTTTAATTAACCAGTTACCAAAACTGAGAGCTAAATAAATAATTAAGGTATTACAGTGGTGTTCTTGGTCTGCGGATGAATAAGTTTCCTTCAGTCTTTGAACAGTACATCTTGACACAAGAGACCATTTTTTGGGCTATTACGATAAATTCTTCTCCGAAAGTCAGCGATTGTTTTATAAAGGTAGACTGCAAAAGTGGAACTTGTCGGAGTGCTTAGCTCAATTCCTTAATAGCGTTAGTAGACAACAGCTCCTAAGTGTACTAACATTGTTGCAATTCCTTGAACCCCGTGCCCCCCCAAACAAAACTCAAGAACACTTCACCTGTGGATGAAATTTCAGAAATTGCTTTTGTGGCATAAAACACAAGGAATGATATGAGCTGTGGCTATCCTTTAAGTCAGGCAGTAGAAAGCACGAGGTATCCGGGAGGGTGAAAACGCTGACATATGTATTTGGCGCCAAATGGTATTCCATGTCGGCAGCGACATTAGCGGCGGTGGTAGCAGCAGTATGAGCGGACTAATTTACACAAAATTAAAAGAGAGTGTCAGAGCGCTTTGAAGGTGCACAATGTCATGGTGCAAAATTTACATTTCATGTGAAGTTCGCAGCCTCTAGTCGCCTTTTTTTCTCTCAGCATTTACAACACCCCGAGGTGTGAACGCAAAGAGCATGGAAATTAGCCCCGACACATGTTGACAAATTGGTGGCAATTACCGCACTCTCCTTCAGCTAACGCACACACTGTTACGGGAGGTCGTCCTAATTATGCTGTTAACAAGCGGAGTACCCGCGACCAGAGGCACATGACTTCAGCAGGCTGATGGCGCGCTGGCTACCTTCACGCTCACACGCACACACAAGTGTGAAAGTGGTGATAGTGGTAGCGACATACCGATTAAATGACATTGCTGCCAATTTCTGGTAGAATTAACATGCTGGAAGACAAACATTAGACAAAATGCTTCTGTTAGAAGGCATCAGGTCCAGCTGGGAACACATCTCTACACTTGCCTTAGCAAACTTGCTTAATTTATCTTGCTTACCCCATGTGTAATTTCAACAGCTGTTATGTGTCTACCAACTAGAGCTAGAAAGGCGTTTCTAGTGCTTTGGTGATGATCTGAGAAAGAGTTAGAACCAATAGACATACAGAGGCATGGCGAGCAGTCTTTAGACTTTTTAACTTCAAGTTGTTTAAATAACAATGCGGGGCGCCCCGTCACTATATTGTGACAGTGCTTGAACTTTAATATAGGTACTAGTGCTTGCAAGTTGTATGTCTTCGATGAGAAGAAATTGCATTTATCACCACCTACGACGCAGCAGCAGGCATGTAATCACTACCGTTGATGTCTTCCGTCTTGATTAAGGGTGTCTGAGGTGACACAAAATCCACGACTGTTACTGGTAATAGGACAGACTCGGCCCTTACCTTATGTCGAACTGTAAGTCCCACTAAAACATAATTCTCCCTCTTATTTATGTTTATAGCTGGTACTTCCTGGAAAAAATTTGACTGCTGGAAGATATTCTTCCACTAGTAAAATGGTAGTCTATTTTAAAAGCCCTCCTGCCTTTAGGCTGAAGGATCTTTAAACATCGCTCTCAATTCGTGTCAAGGCGCGTCACCCGCAAATACTCACGAAGTGACAGGAATTCTTAGAATAACTAGTAGCATACTCAAAAATGTCAAAAGAATTCCTGCCAAAAAGGATAAAAATTTTTGCCTCCATCTTGCTTGGCGCAATTTAGGGACACGTCTAGGGAATTGATTTCAATTTAGTCAGTTCTGTGTTTATACTTGAAACTAATCAAGCAAAAGTGTTAACTTTTTATTCTGTATGTAGCTCTCTGAGACATTTACAAAGAGATTAGAAGACATAGAACTGGCACTGGATATGTTTGTCGATGTAGGGAAGGGATGGGGAAAGGGGGCAGCTGACATGGTCCAGAGGCCAGTCTGCCCGAAGAGGAAAATACGGCGGAGTCCTAAATGGTCTGTTATGAAAAAATGTTATACACTAAAATAATTACATCGGCCCCTTTCCCATTTGAGTGTCTTCCTCAGCGCTCCTCTTGGTCAGCCTCCCACGTCGGCTATTACAACGTAGTCGGTGATGTAGGAAAGTCACCAAAGAACCAACCGCACCAGTCATTGAATTTGAGTGCATTTGAAAAGATATTTGTCCACAACGTCACTGAAACCTCTCGGTAGTCTTACTTGATATGTAGTTTCGTCCCGTTTAGGAACTGTACTGAGGGACGGGGAGCATGCTGGCCATCTCCTATGCTCATCGCTAGTCGGAAGGACACTGGACTAAAACCGGAGTCATTTAATAAAAGACGGGATGATCTACATTTAAAGCTGGTGTTGCTTCAGTAGTTAGTAGCGTTTCTGCAGATCACGAAACTGGGGTAGTTGTGGAAGATAAACGTCATTATTAAACCTTTTGTTAGGTGTCACCACATACCACACAGCCATTGCCATTGTCCCGTCACATTAAGGTTCAGCATTCAGCAACAGACATCAGTGTGGTTGTACCTTAGAATCGGTTTTTACTGCCATTAGTGTAGCGGCCCGAGTCTTTTCTAAAGCCAAAAAAGACAATACTGGGGCAGAGTATGTATTGTTAGAGCACAGAAGGATTGGAGGGTGACCGGCATGATCCGGAGGCTATGCCTTTCAGTGTCTACGTAATCTAAAAGAAGAGCTAGACAGCCAAATTGTTGCAATCCAATTGCTCTCAACGAAACTGATTATAAGTGAATTACAATCAGGGTGGAAAAATTCAAGTGAAGTGACGCGTCTAGTTAGTAAAAGTTTTAAGTTTAATCCACCAAAATGCTGCTATCCACTTGCTAGCATGATTAACGAAATTCTAAAGCCTCCATGGCTAACATTCCGTTTAAGTGCTGCTCCTCTATAAATGCTTATTCATACATTTGAACAGCTGTTTCCACAGGGGAAGAATATGGAAGCTTTCTATGCCTCTCCTCTCCTCTTTGCTTCGCCCCCACGGCCTACAACACGACAATGAATGCGTTAATTTGTGAGATTACAAAAACGACCTCCGACCCATGAAAAGCACGGGCTGCCTCTTGCTAAAGGCACTTTTTCTTTGCTTCTCCATGGGTTTTTTGCCGCCTTGTCTTATAATTAATTGGGCCATTCGATACGTACCCGTGTGTGTGCGAGCGGACACCCTTGTTGTAATCAACTCTAACAACTGTGTCATTAGAGCTGGAGGGCTTTTTTTACTAGTGAACAACAATGAAATCGTTAAGAATTATCAAAAAACCGGCGAAAGGAGAGGGAGGCAAAGGGGAAGGGGGTCTGTGTACCTTCACTGCAATTCTGCCAGTTTGTTTAAGTAAGATGTTACTTCTCCTTGACACAAACCCTGTAAATCCTTGACTTAGTGAACTTCAGCTGTCACTACTGCAATGATGGTGAAGCACTTTTACAGTTTTTGCTCAAAATTCCTCTCATCACACGTGATACACAAGACCACAGTCAAGATTGTGGCAAGTGAGAGAGTTGTACGTGCTGTCACTGTCTGGCATCAAGGCGACATTTATGAACGAAAAAATTTCATTTGTGAATAAAACTAGAAATAAATTGAACACCAATAGGAAATTGGTTTGTTGAAAAATAGTTAAAACTAAGAAAATACGTTAAATGCCTCCACTGTCTGGAAATGACATTCCTGTAAAATATAGCTTGCGCAAATGACCTAGTTAATTGGGACTGATGATAAAAGTAATTCTGACATTAGTGTTTTTCGGTTTTCAATTCGTTTTCAAACAAATTTCGCATAAGGTAGAGACAGGTTGAGTTGACACTTTTTACTAGGCTAAATCTGGACACACCTCGGTTACATACTACTTATTTGCAGATGGCTTAGAAGTAGTTGAATAAGCTTACTATTTTTGATACTTTTGACAGTTTAATGATCGAAGATGTAATCTTATGGCCAAGTAATGATTGAACTACCTGACGTATGAGAGTTAAAGCTGTCTTCGGCTTTCAGCACCATCCTACGGATATTTTCCAAGATGAAGCTACAAAGAAAATAATATAAAAACCTCGACAGATTAAAGTGACATAAAAGTCCGATTAATAAATAAAGTTGTCGAAATTCTTCTTTACCATAGAGTTATGCATTTTAGACAAAGAGAGTCATAATTTACCTAAAAGTACGTAGTTAATAAATGTGGTTTCTGTTTTTGCTTGAGCGGCGACTTTTACTTTGTTCCTTCAAGGCAAGTATGAGTTCGCTTCTTAAAATAGTCTAAAAACCTGCAGCGCTTAAACGTGCTATTTGCCAATCTACCTAACAATTTTTGTCTATTTTTTGGCACATTCGCTTTTCATACGGACGTGAACGTTACAAAATGTTACCATAGCCATGCTACTAATTAGAATAAGTAAATAGTTTGTGATGCAAGCCTGCTTATATTTCAGGTGTCTTTCGCTTAAATCGGATTGGTTAACTAAACAATCTGCTGCGGATCTGACTTTATTTATTTTTAAAACGCCTGATTTGATTCGGTATAAGTTACAAAGCTCATTTTCTTTTAAAAATGAATTTTTCTGAAGAAACTGAATATTAAAGAGATTTGTTCGTACCAGTAATCAAATTTGGGAAATTCTATTTCAGAGGATATGTTTTTGCACCCTAAAACTCTTTAAATTACTCTTTCAAAGGATTGAGTAACAATTGCTCGCCATAAAACTATGTTAAAGATTAATTGTTCTTAAAAATGGTGACATGGATTGAGTCCGGTTTACTTTAACCGCTATGAACAAGGTCAAGTAAATCATAAAATAATATTTAAAAATCATATTGGAGGAAATGATTTACAGTCACGTCAGGTTTTCTCCGTTTTGAACAGAGTCACTCCTAAATTTAATAAAATGTACTTCGATAAGAGCTTGTAACCGAGCAACTCATCAAATGTTTTACAAAATTGCTTTAATTGTAAATGAGTTGCAACTGAAATGTAAAAAGAAGATTTACTTAGTAGCCATTTACATCTTAGAGATCGCCATTATTTTGTTATAACAACGATTTGTGAGAAGTCCAGAAAGTTGCATCCAGAGGTGACCATGTAAGCATTCTGAAATTCAGGAGGCGGATTTGCAGAATCTTTTTTTCAGTCAGTAAAATTAAAGGTTTTAGAATGAACTAAACGATGATGTCGACTTTACATATTTCTGAGGATTATCCTCAGTCTGTGGACAAAAGCATAAATGTTTCTTACCGGATAGAATCACATTTTGTAAATTTCAGCTTTTATTACCATTATCCGTCTTCACTAATATAGATGTGAAAAAGGGACGCTAGTAGACTACTTAATAAACAGACAAAATCTCCAGATCCAGAAACCACCAACATTGGACTTTTAACAGGGTAATGTAGCACCCTGATACTAGGGCTGAGTATGTATTGCCGACGTGCAGAGGGGCTGAAGGGTGGTTAGCGACATCGCCCGGGGGACATGCCGCCCAGAGGAAATAAAATGGCCTGGCCTTAAGTGCCTACGAAACTAAATTGAAGAGATACAAAACAATCAAAGCGTCGCATAGGCCTCTCACCTTTTGATCGTCATCTCCGGCGTGATCCTTGGTCAAAATGCCGCCTCGGCTATCATTCGGTACTGCAAGAAAAACACCCACAAAACAACAGCTCCAGTCATCCAGTTTGCGTGGGGTTTAGTCCTGTTTGAAAAGTATATTGGCGGAGGAGGAAAATGTGGTGGCCATCTAGCATATCCATCATGTGGCGTAAGGACACTCGTCTAAAATGTGGTTTCGAGTCTACTACTCCTTGCTACCTTTTTCTCCTTATCTGGATTTTATCCAGCTAGTTGAGACTTGGAGGCCATTTCGCCTATTCACTTTTTGACATCTCCATGCAGGCACTGTGGAAAGCTCCGCCTCGAACTTTTTGGATGATTCACAGCCATGGCTGTTACCGCTCGCTTCATTTGTTAATAGCTTTCCAGCAGAACAAGGGAGTGGAGTGATTGCATAAGGTAGACATCACTTCCAGCCCTTCTGTTGGGGATTATCACAGATTCGCCCAGCCTTAGCATATGCCCTTCTTCCGTCACGTTAAGGTTTAGCATTTAGGAATGTAAATCATGAAGAGTGTCCTCTAGGATCAGGTTCGCTTTCCTCTGCCATCAATGAATCGCTTTGCAATCTTTTCTAAAGACAGTGAAAAGCATAATTCCTGGACGAAATATGTATTTCCGAAGTGGAAAAGTGTCTGGATGGAGCCGCTGGCATAGCTTGGAGGCCATTCCATCCAGCGGAAGTACAAAAGTGGAACCTTCAGTGCCCGCGAAATTAAAACGAAGAGTTCTACAAACTACAGTCAGGGCCAAGAAATGCTAGCTAATCTTGTCATTTTTGCCAAGTTTACCATTAGCTTCACAGACATGCCCGTCTAACAAGTCCTATAATAACTAGCTGCATCAAGTTCTGATTCAAAGAGAACCTGAAGAAGAAAAGAAAAATGCTGCAGGATATTTTTGATCCAAAGACGATTGCATCTTTGAGTTTTGAACAGGATTGAGTTGATGAATTTATTGACAGGCGTGTTACTGAGACCATCATCAAACTCCCTGACAAACGTTGGTTACATTACTGTATTTTAATTCCACCCAAACTAGGGAAGGAAAAGTTAAAGTTCATTTTGAGCCAGGGATAGGAAGAGTTTAAGGGCGCTGAGCAGTTGACATCATGAAGTATGCAACAGTCGCTCAGTCTCAGGATACTGATTTCCTCAAACCTATTTTGCAAACCATGTTCATGGGTTTTAGTGGTAGGCAATGATTAAGAAGCCTCTATTTATATGCATAAACAGTTGTCCAAGGTGTGTGATTATTTTAGCCGTAAACTGTTGATGTTACAGCCAGTTCGCGTTTAAATCCACCTATCCATCGGTTAGACCGCACAGTAAAGTAAATAATGGCCAAAAACAACCCAATTTACATTTTTTTATCCCTTGCGACGATGAGGAGCGATCCACTCAAACTGGAATTTGTAATTTTTTTCTCAGAATAAAATTTCATGGTATGGAGGCTCTACTACACAAAATACCGTCCCATCACAAGGTGGCAAACGATACTGGTAGTGACTGTGCTAATGTCACAACGTAAGACTTGTGTCGAACGAAGTTTTTTTATGAAAGAACTCCACAGCTAACTCCTCCTATGGAGGACTTCAACCAGACTCTTCACAGTAGTGGAACGCTCAGCTGCAACAGGTCATCTAAATAGCGTAAACAGTTTAAAGGCCCCCTTCAAGGCCGCCCATAGCGGTTACCAGCCTACAGCCTCGGTAGTCATTCCTGTAAATATTTATTCAACAAGTCGACCTGCAGTTTGCAGTGTTTTGAAATTACGCAGGTAGCGAATAATTCGATGAACTAGAAGTGTTACATAGTCAGTCATAAACCTGCAATTTTGTTAAGCTAGAGCAAATTGGAAGCCAGGGCAAATTGTAGAAGGTGGTTTAATTGTACTATGCTGAGGTAAGTGGAGAGGAACTACAATCGACGACCATGAGGAAAAGGAAAGGCGATAGGCACTCTTTAAAAGGATAATCAGCAAAAGCCATAGTCCCGCTTTGACTTGAACATCCACATTGTCCCCTCCTTCCTACCGGACGGAAAAAATGAATTAAACGAGGTGGTTGAACTGCACTATAATTCATCCTTCATGCTCTACTTTGTGGACTTACACCGATTTTCTCTAAGGCCAAATCAAGGCATTCGTGTGTGCCTGTTTGCGGCCAGGAATTAGGGTCGCCAGGTCCTTTGTTCATGCCTTGATTAACTGTGGTACAGGCAAAAAAGGGTGTAAGCGACCTCATTTTACACGGAAGACACTAGAGAGTTATTAAATTACAGAATTAAAGGGAACTCGAGAGATGCTGCTGAAGGAGCAAAAGGCGGTTCATTAAAACTGGAGGGTTTCCTCCACCTCACAGATCCCTTCAACGAAAATAGTGACAAGAGAGGTATCTAACGAAATTTTTTTATTGTTTAGTTTTAAATGGATGTATTTAAGCCGTTTTAGGCAAAGTGAATTGCCAAGACGTCAGTTCTGAGGCAAATATCAAGAGGAAACTAGAATACTATAAATTAAAGGTAACCATTTTATTAATTTTATAATACTTTTCAGTTGCCAATATGCTCCAAAAGCCTACAAAACCTGACAAGTGCCATGTAACGAGTCACGAATATGGGTATATGACTATGTTTACAATTCTGACAGAAAGATTTGTCTCTCTTGCAGTTGCGTTACATAGCAGTTTATGTCTCGATAAGGTGCCCAAGACCAAAAGTTTCAAGCACCGAATGAAGGTTTGCATGACACTCTGAGCTCTGCTTTTGAACTTCCGCAAGTCGACATGGCTTCTGGGCACATTCTGCCTCGGTTCCGTGGCTTCTTTCGTCCCAAGAAAGGACGCGGAGCGCTACATTCGTGGCAAATCCAATGAAAAATTACATCTACTTAAATTTTTGCTTCTAAATGTTCAACCTTAACGTGATGGAATAAAGACCATATACTGTGGATGGGAGAATCCGTAATGATCCCCAAAAGAAGGGTTGAAAATGACGTCAAACCTTAACAACCACCTCAATACCCTTGCCTTCAGGAAAGCTGTTAACAATGAAAGCGACACTAGCCGTGGCCGTACACCATCTGAGAAATTTGTTATGGAGTCATCAACAGGGCCTGTGTGAAGATGTTAATCTAAATAGCTCGCGATACCTCCCTCATTTCCACCATTGGACTGGCTGAATAGAATCCTGATAGAGTAATAGATGGATACGACTGGTCAGCACTAAAGTGTGAAAGAAGTGCAAGGAGGAAGAAGCGCGAAACTTCACCTTCGCGAAACAATTTAAAGTCGCCTCTCCTATTAAATGACTCGGCTTTTAGGCCAATTTTCTTGCGACTGACGATGGAAATGCAAATTGATCAGCACATTCTCCTTCCCCCCAATACACTTCCCAAACAGGATGAAACTCCAGATCCAGCGGAATTGCCGAGGGGGACATGAGACATTGCGGTCAAACATCTTCTCCCTTTCACGCGAATAGGATGACTGGTGCTGTTGTTTTGTGGATGATTTTCCTACAGCACCGAATACGTCGTGACGATCGACGTGGGAGGAAGACCAGGGAAGGGCTGGGGACGGCGGTCAAAAAGTGAGTGACCTATGTAATGCTTTCATTGTTTATCTAGCCCTTTGTTTTAATTTCGTGGTCACTTTAGCCCTTACTTTTATGCTTTTGCTGGGCATATCGGCCTTTAAGCTATGGCAACAGCCCTCCCCACAGCCCTTTTGTATGCCGCCAAAGCATTTTCTGCTGCGGTATCGTGTCTTCTTACATCTTCAGAACAGAACCTTGGCAATACAGCAATTTTAGCCGAATTTATTTACAGGAAGTCGAGCATTTACATTTCCGGTGTATATAAAAGCCATGAATAACCAAGTATCAGATAAAATAACTTGTGTCTTCATAGAATTGTACATAGAAAAAGGCCGATGCAGCGTTTGGTGGCCAGTAAGTAGAACAATCACTTTCTCATTACACGTTGATATCAAGTTGTTAGGATAAACAGATGCCGGTGTATCAAGTGAATAAATCAGTCTTCTTGTAAATATTTTTTCTACCTATAATTCGTAAATAGTGACTGATTTGATTTACCTGAGTGGCAAAAAAAGATGTAACTTTTACCAACTAGGAGTGTCCATTCACCCCTGACGTTGGTCACATAAACCAAGTGTTTTACTGTTATAAACAATTGTTTTTTCCGGAACTTTACCCTACTGCAATATAAATACATCGTGTTTCGTAAGTCGGTTTGGTTGTAAACAATGACTACCATAGAAATTAGCCTTCTTGTACTGGCAGTCTGTGTTTGCTCAGTCTGCAATGCAGCACCACCAGCCATTGCCACGGCCGAGCCGGATCAAGGGGCTGAGGTCGTGAGTCCGATGGAGGTCATCACTACTACGGCTGAACCGATTCGGGACAGACTGTGGACCAAGTGTTTGGACATATGCAATGAGGACGGGTGTCAGCGCTTCTGCAAGAATGTAGTCCTTCGTGTGAGGTTAAGAAGACGAAAAAACCAGTAGAGCAAATGTTACAACTTAACTCCTCCCATCAATCTCCCTTATTTAAAAGAAACGATTTAGCCATCCTTTTGCTACTTTTTGCGTTTTGCATACGTGTATGAATCCGTAAGTTGACTTTTACCTTACTGTTGACATTGATTAGGGGTACGAGTCGAGCAAGACTTGACACGTTCATCAACAACACACCACCCATAGGTGAAGCCCTGGTTTTCTCATTTAAACGTGGTCTTTGTTAATGATGGATGACCCCTTACGCCAAGCCGTGTGGCTAAGACATTGGTTGAATCTAAAACCACGTAGATTAAGGATGTTTACGATCTAGGGGTAATTACGCTTTCAGTTCATGAGCTGCTGTTTCACGTCCGAATACTGAGCCATCTGAACTGTTAAGGTCAATTTATCTCTAAGACCTGAATAGTGAAAGTGTCAATGAGGAGGCAGTAGTGGACTCTTGTCATGGTCCACAAAAAATTTGCCTTAATAATGATCCTAAGTACTATGTGTCATGAAGACAAAAGGGGACATTATACTAAAGCAGAATACGCAAATTGGATGTGTAGAGGGGTTAAGGCTACAGACAAGGTGCGAAGGCCATTCCGACCAGCAGAAGTACGATAGCGGAGCCCTAAAAGACCCGTTACCACAACCGGAAGTTAAAAGTGGTTGAAGTATTACAAACTGCTTCTCTCCTTTTGAGCATCTTTCTCGGGGCTCCACTTGGTCGAACTTTTACTTTGGCCACCACAATGCAGTTGGCGTTGTAAGAAAAACACCCTCGAACCAATCACGACAGGCATCGGATTCGAGTGCAAGGGAGAAGATATCTGGCAACAACGTCACTGACCCTCCTTAACGATCCCATTGGATCCAGACTTTTAGCCTGTTTAAAAACTGCCTTGGGAGAAGCGAGAATGTGCTAGCCTTCTATTGAATCATTCGCCATTCCTAAGGGCGTTAATACTAATGGCAGTTTCGCGTTTGTTCGGCCCTGCCACTTTTTCTCACTTCAGTGCTGACCAGTCATACCCATCTATCACTCTATCAGGATTCTATTCAGCTAGTCTAGTGACGGAAATGAGGGAGGTATCACGAGTTCACTACATCAACATCTGCATACAGGCCCTGTTGATGACTCCATAACAAATTTCTCAGATGGTGTACGGCCACGGCTAGTATCGCTTCCATTGTTAATAGCTTCCCTGAAGGCCACGGGATTCAGGTGGTGGCTGAGGTTTGACGTCATTTCCAACCCTTTTGTTAGGGGTCATCATAAATTCTCCCATCCACAGCACATACCCTTCTTTCACCACGTAGTTGGGCATTTAGTATTAAAAAGTTGAGTAGGTGTAATTTCCGATTGGATTTGCTTTCTGCTGCCACGAATGTAGCGCCCCGCGTCCTTTCTTAGGACGAAAGAAGCCATGACGCTCGGGCTCGTACAAAAGGCCTGGTTGCAAGTGGCATGGCCTAGGGGCTAGGCTGACTGGCAAGGTTGCTGCAGTGGGGCTATAAGTGCCCCCGTATTAAAAATGAGAGTTGAACAAACCTGTGAAGCATTTACCTGGGTTCTCCACATTCCCACTACAGCATTTGTAATTTATTAAGAAAACACCAAAAATTAGCAATTCTACTAACATGAGTTGGGGTGAGCAGACTATTCAGAAATGAAGTGGAAGATGTTTTCGAATTTGTGAGTTTAACTGTTTAAATTTTATTTTATCTCCTCTTTCAGTTAACCTATATTTACTTTTTAGGCCTTAATTAATAGAAGCCGAACCGGTATAGCTTTGGATATTTCTATGACTATTCCCCTAATTCGGAGCCCTCTGTACTTTTAACTTACTTTTTTATTGAAAATAAATGCTCCTCATGAACTTTATGATAAATGAGAGCCACACTTATTGCCTTATTGCTCCTCCTTCACATTTGTTCCCATCCATTAGATAGCGCCACAAGAAAGCGTCGTTGCATTCAATCAGCATCCCCACGGGCTGATTGAATGTCCACCACATTCCTTCTTTTTTGGTGACAATAATGGTTCATTTGGGAAAGACATTAGAGCTTTCTAAATAATAAAGCGGTAGTGATTAATGTCTTTCACATTATATTAATAAGGCTCTAAAAGGACGGATTATTAAGCTCAACGAGGTTCCTTTATCAGGATAATTGAATTTTGTTGTTTTAAATTAATAACTAAAAACTAAATTGTCTTACCAGAGTTAATTTTTTTAAATACAAAAAGACGAAAGCACTTTTACAAGAGCTGGGGATAATTAACTACGGGGCAAAAAGTGGTTAGTTTGTTTTTAATCGGCGTCACATATGTGTGACATGTGTCTCCCTTAATTTTATTTGGAAGTGATTGCTCCGAGTAGCGTCAAAAGGCTATTTTTGGGTTTAAAATAATGATATAGGGGCAATTTAATCCTGTTTAATAGGCTAACATTTTTCAACTACTCCGTAATGATGAAATTGGACAGGCTGGTAGACAACGTGATAGTGTTATGGTAAAAAACGATTCGGTGAGAGCTGGCTTTCCTCGGAAATCCGCGTTGCAACTGTGTTAGGAAAAGTTGCACAGTTACCGATGATACAATATTTCATCTATGTTTAACGAGAAGTCAAGGACCTCTCAAAGATGAGTTGCATGTCAAGGCCAAATATGGAGCCACAGAGTTTAAGTGGAAGTCAATTCCACTTTTGTCGATATTTAAGTTTAAGGTGTAGCTTTT
This sequence comes from Echinococcus granulosus, assembly GCF_000524195.1. NCBI lineage: Eukaryota > Metazoa > Platyhelminthes > Cestoda > Cyclophyllidea > Taeniidae > Echinococcus > Echinococcus granulosus. Next base: position 282,832 of record NW_020170427.1, on the reverse strand, counting down.
AGTAATTTCATAGTTTGTTCGGGTGCTTGGGCGCTTAGGGCTCCGCGATTTTACTTCTGCTGGGCGGCATGGCCTCCGTGCCACACCAGTTGCCCCCTCCCACATCAGCCCAACTGTATGTTATCAATACATTCACTGGCCTCGAATTATAACTTCTTTCCTCTTCAGGAAATACTCGAGGCGCTACACTAGTGGCAGTGGAAGGTGTTTTTGTTCCCAAGGGGCAGCTAAGCTGATTTCAATTACTATATGCTAAACGTTAACGTGACAGAAAAGGGCATGTCCTACGGATGAGAATGTCTGTGAAGACCCTTGATAGAAGGATTGAGAATGATGTTCACTTTTGGCAGCTACCTAGGTCCCTTTTTTTGCAGGAATGCTAGTAACAGCTGAAGTGACACAAGCCATAGCCATTAATCACCTAAAAGTTCGTTACAGAGCTGTTTATGGTACCTGTATGAAGGTGCCTCTGAAGTGAAGACTCTATGCCACCTATATTTCCCTACTAACTGAATAGAATCCGGACAGATAGATAAGGCTGAGGAGTTCTGAAGTGGGAGCAGTAACAAGCAAGAACAAGCTAAAAATTTTTGCCACAGAAACTATTCTAAACCCAGTTTTTTATTCAATGACTCTGCTTTGGGATAGTGTTCTTACGACTAGCGATGACCAGCTCATTCCCCTTCCCCGAATGCGCCTCCCAAACAGGGAAAAAACTCCAGATTCAGTGGAATCGCCAAGAGGGATCAGTGACGTAGCGGTCAAATATTATTCCAGTTGCACGCGAATTCGGTTATTGACACGGATGGATCGTTGATGTATTAGTTTATAAAGCACAGGTTTTGTTGTGATAGTAAATGAGAGGGGTTGACAAAGGGTGCGAGGGGCCCGACACTCAAAACCAGGTGAGGGGTCTACGTGATTCTTTGTTTGTCCAGCGCTACATTTTGCTTTTCACTCACTTAAGCCTCGGTCTTTGTGCTTTCGTTGCGCAGTACGGCCTCTGGATCATGTTGGTAGCTCCTTATTCTAGAAGCCTTCATTAATAAGTATATGAAAATTAAGGCAAAATCAACCATTATAAGGTTCCTAAATAGATTAGCTAAACTGGTAATCAAAGATAAACAATAAAACACTTTTTAGAAAAAAAAATAGCGCTGCGGTTCCCCACAGCACCTCCAATTTTCTGGGAACGAAATCAGTTCGTAACAGTGAGACTTTGCCTATTTTCAATTTTAAGGTTACAGCAAATTCCATAACTTTACATCATTGGCTTATAAATTTCTACAGCATCACGGTCCATAAATGCTGTAACATCACTTGCCTTCGGAAAAAGGGTGTATGAAGACTGAGGAGATGAGACTGTGTACCGCCCTGGGACTTCCCCAAAGCCGAAAGGAGGCACGATACCGGAGCAAAATATGTATTTCCCACAGGGCCTAGAGGAAGTACAGAAGGGGGGCCTTAAGTGCCCTTCAATCCAAAATCGTACAGTTGATTATTTAATCATCGCATTACCATTTATGATATTTTCTCAATGTAAAGAAGAGGCAGTAATTAATTTACTGACGTCTTCTTGATAACTCAAATACTCGATTTAACAATTGGAGAGAATGTATAGTTTTTTTATGTGTTAGCTATTTTCCAGTTCAGTGGGTTTTGTGAAACAAACGTAAGGTTGAGCGCTTGAATGAGCTAAACTGCTACAAAGCCTGATTTGTAAGTGACAATCTAACCGCATTCAGATTACTCAGGGCTGTATTTTAGTTGATATTCACTGTAAAGGTAGATGTGATATTTTGGCTGTATGTTTAACTCTGCAAGTCGTACTTCCGCTCTGTGGCCCAACCTCCGGGCCATACCGGTACGCACCCAGCTTTTATGTTTGTTTGAATGTATCTCTTAGGTGAGAAGCGGTAAATGTACGCCAACTTCATGACTGGGTGAACACCATTGATCCCTGAAGAGGAAACAGACTTCGAATCCAGATGCCTCGACTTACTATGCACTTTCAAACCACTTATCAAATAAAAGATATCCTTCTCTAATCAACCTTCTCGTTCTAAGGGTATGACAGCAGAGGTAGAGAGAAACGCTGAACCTGTTACATATGCGCTCTTACACAACTTTAATTTATTATGAATATAGCTAAAATTCGTCACACTGCATTCAAGTCTTTTATTCATTTCAGATTGTACTACTCTTGGTTAGTCCGAAAGCACTTCTCTACTAGGGGCAATGCTTAATTAGTGTACGCATTTGGAATTTAAATTGTACTGTATTACCTCGATTGATTAACTGGTCATCTTGGTTATGCACGCACTTAAAGCTGCTCCTTTGTACTGGCGCGGGGTGGCATGGCTCCGAGCCACGCCAGTAGCCTTCACGCTCATCCCATCTGTACGTCAGCTATGCAATTTCTGACCTCTTTCGTCTTTAAAAAAATCTCAGACAGCTACATTAGTGGCAGCACAAAGCAAACCCTACCCCAAAGTGCAATTACTCTAATTTTTATTGCTGATTGCTTAACCTTAACGTGATGAAAGAAGGACAGATGGGAATATCTGTGACAACCCCCAACAGAAGGGTTGAGAATGATGTTCAACTTCGGCACCTACTTTAGCAGCCCTGCCTTCTCCATGATTGCTAGTAACAAATGAAGCTATTCTAGCTGCGGGTGTAAACTATCCGGAAAAGCTCATCATGAAGCTACCAACGGTACCTAATATGAAGATATCAAATGAGAGAAAACGCAATACTTCCTCCACCTATCTACTCTCTGGTTAGAAACCAAATAGATACAGCTGGGTAGCGCTGAAGTGAGGACAAAGTGGCAAGGGGACATAGATGCGAAACCATATCCCCAGGAGACTATTTTAAGTCCCTTCCTTTATTAAATGATTCTGCTTTTAGCCTTGCATTCTTACCACCAGCGATGGACACACGAGATGACTGGCAAGTACAACCTTCTCTCAATACACCTTCCATGAAGGATGAAACAGTAGATCCAGTGTAATTGTCAAGAGGTATTAGTGGCGTTGCAGCCAGATATCTGCTCAGTTGGACGCAAATTTGATGGATGGCCCTGTTGGTTCGTGGATGAAATTTCGCACAGTGCTGACTGCATTGTGATGGCTAACGAGGGAATTTGACCAAGGAGAGCATTGGACAACGTTTAAAAGGAGATAGAGCCATATAATTCCCTGATTATTTTTTTGACTATACGTTATTTGGTTTCGCGGACACTTGAGACTCCGCCTTTGTACTTCCTCTCGGCTATGCCAGTAGCCAACCAGCCCTTCTCTACGTTGGTAATACATATCCTGTCCTATTATTACGTCTTCTTTTGTCTGTAGGAACGACTAGGGTTGCCACAATAATAAAAAACAATAGATTGCTTTTAGAGAAAAAAATTTATGAATCATAAGGAGGAAATGAACGCGTTTGGTTTTATAATAATAGTTAAGAAATAAGTAAATTGAATGCACTTTTTGTCTTTTGAAGCATTTTTAAATACCACGCTAAAGTTTTCAATATTGTTTTTTTCATCTATGTGGTTAAGCTGTGACGGAGGCGTGAAGCTGCGCCAGAAATTGTACCGCTACTGGCGCGGTTGGTGCCCACCCACGCTGGAGGCGATATCGGCTTTGGCCAAGGGCAAATAACTCCCCACTCCAGTACTTTGCCTCCTTTTCCCAAGCGTTACATGTACTAATCCCACTGTAGTCACCTTTGTTGATGCCTCAGTTATTTTCAAGCCATAATAATGAAAGTAGCCAGGCTGTTACAAAGGACCTTTTTAAATTATTCGATTTTACTTCTAAATATGACTGGTTCACGAAAGTGTTCACCTCCCTTAGACTCCAAGGAAGCTTTACTTAATCACAGCTAATCAGGGTTTGATTTAGTGAACCTTACCTTTTGACCCCCTGAGTCTTTAATCCTTCTTTCACAGTGTTTTTTTTTGTCTGCCGTGACAAAAAGAAGATTACTTCAATGAAGCTACTAAGAATTTGGTTTAAGTGGGAATGGGTTTTAAGGATATGAATTTCTTTGAAGTGTATGCAAGTCTACACAAGGTCTGCGAGTACTGTCCCTGGCTGGAAGCTGGAAGGATATAAATTAGCATAAGGCTTTTAGGTTGAGCTGAAGCACATACAACCTTGTGGACAAAAGGTGGTCAATTCTTTCTCATAGAAGAAATAGCAATTAATCCACCTTTATGGTAGTCTGCGCACGAAGCTAACCCACGATACACTCTCCACGTGTAGCTAAAGGACCTTTGATAAGGCGTCTCCTTACCCTTCCCTCCATCCCACCTAAATAATGCCGGACAAACTTTTTTGCCCATCAAAGTAGTTAGCACACACACATACAATGATCACGTAATTGTGCCAGAGGGCTGTTGTGTGGTCAGACATGCACACGTGAGACCTGTTTGTCCCACGTCTTGGCAAGCCAGAAATGCTGTGAGGAGAGAGGGGCGAGGGGAGAGGAGGGAAAACGTGAGCTGTTGTTCTCCTCACATGCATGGACATGTGTTGGTGCGTGCGCGGGTGCATGAGTGCGTGCCCTCTTCTCGCTTGCTTGTTTGTCTGCGGTAGTTATTAAGTGGTGCGGTGGTGGTGAGGATGAGGGTGAGGCGGAGGAGAAGGAAAAGGCACAGAAGGCGAGGTAGGCAAAGGTTTATGCCAAGCACACCCTGATTGCCCATCCCAGAGAACTGGTCGCAACGAGACTAGATGCAGAGAAGGTGAGCTTGTGCGGTACGTTCTGTGCAAACTTGTGTATTTTTTTTGCATCTCTCCTACTACTTGTCATTCGTCTATCCTCTCTGTCTCTGTCTCGCTTCACTTCATATTGGCCAGCTTGTTGATAGTCATACCTCTCATTCGATGCACCATTAAAGTGTTGCCCTTAGGCAGCGGTAGACTAAGCTTTGCGGGTTCCTTTCTGCCAAAATCTGCCAGCCCACTTTTGGGCTTCAGGTAATGCCACCATTCCTTTCTTATCATTGAGATATTAAATATTCGTACTGGCTTGTTTGAGAAGTGTCTCGCTGCATGAATTGTGCAAAACAACCTATCTAAAGCCCAGTAAATGCCAACTACGGGCGTTAATTAAGAGCAGCACGCTATCTCGCCTACGCGACCGGTGACAGTAAAATTTTATTTACCCATTGTCTAGTGTGCTCTTTCTTATATTCGTTAACTCGAATTTTATGCCCTCCTTGTTCGTCCGACAACTGTTTCCACTTGTGTTAAATTACAACCTCGACGAAGTCTCATAAAATGTGGCTGACATAAGGATTCTGATGATTTTATGGTTGCCACAAATTGTAACAAGTAAATGTGGATGGAGTTAAAGTGGGTATTGTTGCCAGGGGCATGACTGCTTACCACTGTCATAGTGAACGATTTTCCCGTTGCCCTGTAGTGGACCGGAACCAGCCTGAATAGCGATACAAAAATTACAGAAAGTCATTCGCATACACTTCTCTTCTAACTCGAAGGTGTCTTGTATTCCTGCGTCAATTTATTTTAGTTCGGACGGAGGTAAGAGTACACGCTAGACGTAGGAAGGCTGAATTGCCCCGTTTTGTATGTTAGGGGAAATTTGTAGGCCTGTCCAATGGTATTTATTGCCAGAATGGCAGATGTTTATTAAGTTCTTCTCGCTCTCTCTCCATTGACGGGACGGAGGCAATTAAATGAGCGCATTGGTTGTTTTCCTTAAAGGAATGCGATAAAACTCCTAACGTTGTACAAATATACATTCACGCCTTAATAAATAAACTCGTATTATTTACATCCTTACTCTCTTCTTTTACGGTAAGCCTAACATCGAGCTGCGAGATTGCCAAGGGTCGCAAGCAGTCGTTCCTCACGACTGAAAAGCCTGCCCATATCTTCCTCCCCTTCTCAGTGTTACTTTCCTGGTTTTAGGATAAAATCTATTTCCTAAACATCAATTGGAAATCGTCTCACCTAATTGGCTTTAGAGGTAACTTCACTTAGCCACAATTCAAGTAAGTAGACTGAATTGGGATATTTGAACATAAAGCCTAATTGGATTTCAGTCATGAATTATTAAGTCATGTCATTTAGTCGAAATGAGAGGCTGTTCAATTAACTGCGTTCTATCCATACGCATCTCCTGAGAGCAGGAGAGTGAGGGCAACCTCGTCCTCCCTCTCTCTCCCTCTCGGCCTCCACCAGACGGCAATTTAAACCACTCACGTAGGTGTGCAGGGGGACTGCTTTTTAAGTCATAGTGAGCATGCTAATAACGCTATCATAAACACCTTTCAGGTTCAGACAGAACCAGACGATTCTGCCGTCTTCTATAAGGCTTGGTGATAACTACGTTGTGTCTTGCTTATTCCATTTAGACAGTTCTTTTGGTTATTAGCGACATTTTCTACATGTAAGGCTTTTGACGCAAAGACGTTTGGTATACATTTGTGTGCGACACCCGAATTTGATGTCTCGTGAGCCATACTTCTTGAATATAATTCTTTTATTTAAAGGAGTGTAAATGATTTTCTGACCTGAAGTCGTAAATGCTTACGAGACGTGCACTCCAGTTGGAATGGTTGTCAACTACCTTGTGGATTGCATAGTCTCATAAGTGCCATCGACTCAGCTGATCGGCGGACGACGATGCAGTTTGCTTCCCCCGTTTATTATCCCTAATTTACTTTACCACTTTAATATTCCTGCTTTAGATCTTCCTGATAGACCCGTTTGAACATCAGATCTTGAAGATTAACCACCAGCGATTCATTTCCATCTCTCAGCCTAATGCAGTTCCACATTACCAATGCAGCTGGCAGTTCTTTAGCAAGCGCGCTCTAAGAAGTGAATATGCTAGAAATTCTCTAAAAAGTGATAATGGATTGGTGTGAAAAAGAAGTGGAAATGCGTACTATACACTAAATAGTGCTTCTCGATCGCTCTCTTGGTTGGTCGTTCCACCGTTCTTTCCACCGTGCTGCGCCTCGCACCAACTTTCGACTACATGGAGAGTCACATTATCAAACGCTCACTCGCCACTTATCTTTGTAGGCTAGACAGTATGCTCTAGCGGTTGGTCGATTCGTCGTGATTCTTGGTATAATGGTGCTTCAACCTTCAGTCAATAGATAAAGAGTGGGGAATTAACAACTTGTTCAACCCACTCAGCAGCCAACCTCGCCTATTTCAAGTAATCCATTGAAGGAGTGCCTGAATTACGGTGGTGTACCTTCGACTTTCTTGACACAGGACGCCATGTCGAATCTTGAATGTGGGATGCATATTTCAAGTCGACTTGAAAATTTTCTGCGGACACAGTACCAAATCGGTTCAAAAGGCTACAAGACACTCGGACATTAGATTATTGTTATTTCATTGATTCCAGGAAATTGCTAATTTGTCTTAAAGCTAGATTATACGACCCAATGAATACACAAAACATGGGGAGGTGACGCCATTGGAGGAAATTTCGAGTCGTGAAGAGACCAATACACCTCCACATATACATTTTCGACTCAAATCAAAGTACTGTTTTTAAGTTTTGTAGCCAAATTTACCCACAATTTTATTATCTATAAATGAGGTTGCTCCCAAGACGGGAGTAGCAATTTGTGGAACGTCTGATAGCGGTTGAACTTTTGCTACTGTGGCATTTATCCAACCTACTAAGACTTGAAATAAAACATGGCCGAGATGATGAAATAATAATCTCCTCTGTGCCACCCTAGACAGCCCAAAGGTGACAGTTGAGTGACAAGGAAGAGCGTGAGTTGCTAGGTGTAAATCCCAAGCTCCTCGTCAAAGAGGCATTGGAAGTACAAATTCCATTACATGGGCGCACAAAGTCTATTCTACTATGGTAGACTTATTTCATTTTTATCCGCAACGGTCGAGGCGTTTTAAGCTTGTTTACGCAGTTGGCATTCGACTCCCCCGACATACTAGCACCTTGACCTTCCAACATCGCTTTCTATTGGTGTGGTAAAAACTACGCATATATTTTGTCGCTAACCAAACCTTGACCATATTTTAATATTTATTGGCGTTATATTATCATTTTCATTTTAAAAAGAGAAGGAATTTTGGTCCTGAATCGAAGTACCTGGCCTACCGTACACACTTTGTAAAGGCGGACTACTTGTATTCGGGGGTTATGCTACAATACATTCGGTGTTGCCCTCTTCCACCTCTGAAATGAGCAGAGGAGTTGGACAAAGATCAGCTTTGATGAGGTAGCGATAAATAAGGGGGTACAGAAGTATCACGGTTAATGATGTTGGGGGGATGGGTTTCCTCCTCATCCTCAGAAACCGACAGCATCGAATCCGTCAAGAGGTTTGTATTTGCTCACTGCCTCGCGCCCAAAAAGTATATTTAAACAATTATGTATTACAGTACACCTCATTCAAACCCTGATCTCATTTGGAATAAGCTATTTAGTCGCTTTTTGCAAAAGGATTCGGAGCATAGCTTGGTTCATCCTTCCTTGAAGTACGAAGTTTCACTTGTCTAATCCGCACAAGCGTCTATTTTGGACGTGCATTAAAAGCACATTTGTTGCATCTATGTAAAGTAGAACTTATCATTCAGTTATACCAGCCAGACTGGGCATATCTGGGCATTTTGTAATTCAAAGAGTTTTTCTTCTTTTGACGATTTTTCGACTGCCTTATAGTGTCCACTAAACAAGAGTTGTTCCTATTGATGGATTGATTTCAAGGCAGGGGTTTCATTATGGACTTCCTTGAAGACTAGAGAGGGCGATACTCAGACAGACTATGCATTGTCGATCCACAGAAGGGCTTGAGAGGTACTGGCACGGCCTGGAGGCCACGCCGCCAAGGAGCGGTACAATGGCGGAGCCCCAGCTGACCTCTTACCAAAACTGAGAGTCTAAAAATCAAAGTAATAGATACATATAAGTCCGCACCTTTATTTTTCGTGGATTTGCTGGAAAGTACCAAACTACGCATATTCGCCTCTAGGATAGAAAAATGTTTCGTATTTTTTATGCATTAGAAGTGAAATCTATACGGCTTTTTCAAAAGGCTTTTGAAGGTAAATTGGATTTGCGATCAAATTGACGTGCGGAGGGATCCGAGACACGACGCTACGTGAACTGCAACCACCAATAATGGCACGCCAATCAGTATGATGGGAAGCACCGGAATGATACCATTTAACAGATTTACTGAGTTGGTGACTAAAAATAGCGTTTAATCCTTTTAACACTAAATTACGCCTTGTAGGGTCAAAATTGGGTTTTTGCTGTCCCAAAGAAGTAATCCGATGCTTGATAAATGTGACAGTCGTGTAGGGGTAATTTTGACGACAATAAACCTTCAAGTTTAATCTTCGCAGATGGTCTCACATTGGGTATCATCTTCAGGCGAACGGATTAACTAATGTATTCCAATCAGAAATAATTAAATAGAATGACTATTCCAGCAGACCAAAATGAGATTTTGAAAAATTCCAAATGTGAGATTTCAGAGATCTCTGGATCCCTTCTGGGTAAAGTTCTGCTGCGGTTGCCCTAGAGTAACCATCTCCTGTAAGCGCCACTGCTTATAGAAGACTATTTTCCCGAAAAGGGCAATCATATTGGAGAACAATCCCTCGGGATAGTAGCTGGAATTGTCATTGTTAGCAGACAAATACTTGGTTATTCAAAAGACACCTTGACCAGAACAATGACCGAAAATGGGAACAGTGGAGTGAAGCTGAATCTTTCATCTCCAGCCACTGAGACAATGAACAATTGTAACAAATGTGGGGGGAGAAGGTGCCAAATAGCCCTGGAGGAAAAAGAAGGTAAAAAAAGAGTGAAAATGCATTCACTTGTCAGGAGCCGACATCTATTCAAGAGCATATACTGTTTGAAAATTCAGATTTTGTTTCAATCTTCCTCCAACTTGGAGTTACAAAAGTTGATATTTTGTAATATTTTGGCTCAAATATTATCCTTCTCTCATCAAATTAATACTGTTTTCCATAGTAGTGAGGACTCGCCCAGCTTCAACTAACACAGCTTCCTTCAGCAGACTTATCGCATGACAACGTCCCAGAAAAATTTCTTAATCTGTTTACAGTATTGACAACGAACTGTTCTCGTCATCTAGACCTACCTCACCAGATAGAACTTAGAGCCATTTAAATAAGGAGCTTTGCCAGTAATGTAAAGATGTCACATTCGAGTACCGCCCAGTAAAAAGCACAAAGGTGGAGCCTCAAGTACCCTCGAGACCAAAACGAAGAGGTAGACAAACAATCGAAGTATGACACAATCCCTCACCTGTTTGAGCGTCGTCCACAGCGCTCCCCTTGATCAACCTCTCGCATCGGCCATAACAATGTAGCCGGTGCCGTAGGAAAAGCCCCCACCAACCATCCCCGCCAGTCGTCAAGCTTGCATGCAAATGAGAAGGTAGCTGATGGCAGCGTCACCGATACCTCTTGGCGATTTCACTAGATCTAAAGTTTTGTCCTGTTTGGGACCTGTATTGGGGGAAGGGGATGTGTTAGCCACCTCATATGTCCATCGCTGGTCGTAAGGGCACTGCTCTAAAATTCGAGTCATTGGAAAAGTGACCAAATTTAAAATAGTTTTGTGAGGATAAGGGTTCGCGTCTACTCCTCCTTTCCGTTTCGTTCTTGCTTCAGTGCTGCCCAACTATATTTATTTATCTATGTAATTTCTTTCCAGGTAGCAGAGAGGTGGAGGAGGTATCACGCGTTTACTAAATTGACATCTTCACGCAGATCCCGTAGACGGCTCCGTAACGAACTTTTTCCGAAGGTTCACGACTAGGCCTAGCGCAGCTTCAATCATTAATGATATTCCTGCCAAAGGAAGACGCAGTTTTCAACCCTTCCGTTAAGGGTTATTACATATTCTCCCATTTGCGGCATATACCCCTCTTCTGACAAATTAAGATTTGGCATTCAGCAATAGAGATCAGGGTAAATGCCTCTTAAGGTCGGGTTTGTTTTCCGCCGAAGACGGGCGGAGACGTGATACTAGGACAGAAAATGCATTGCCGGTGTACAGAAGGACTGGGAGAGGAGCTACAGGCAGGGCCTAGAGGCCATTGCCTTCAGTAGAAGTACAAAGGAGTGTTTAATACCCGAGAAACCGAAGCTTAGATTTAACCAATTAAAGCCTTTCACCAGCACTCATTCACTGCTAGAATAAAATGGCAAGCTATTCAAGACCATCGTTTTCGTGGGTTTGTTCATTTCTATATTAAGTTAAACTTCCAGAAGACTTATTGGTCAGAAAAGCAATTGTTAGAATTTCAGCGTCTGAATCTCTTCTACAAACTGCATCAACAAACGGTGGGAATGTGAAATAAACATTGAATAGGAAGATAAATCAAAGGCAACTGTCGTCACAGCTTCAAATTGGGAAGCTGAATCGGCAGAGATAGTTTTAATCATCAAAATTATTTTAAGTATGAAGTTTTTCTTCGTTTGACTATGTCCATTTTTGATCATAGCAGTTCGTTGCGGCTCAAGTGTGGTAGGTCTTTAATAATTGCTTAAAAATACAGCGGCGGTCAGAAGAGACATGCACGATTATGACTAGTTAAGAGGGTTGCCACCCACAAAGAAATCGTACGACTGACCCCTTAATTAAAGGTATTCAGCAATTCCAATTTTCCCTATAATACCACTTTCTATCGACCAAATCATTGGTGTAAGCTATTTAGGGAGTAAAAAAACGAAAAGAAGTATTATAATATTGATGCTGAAGTGCTTTTAAGGAATAAATCGGAGTCCTTTCTTAGGTCATGAATGCTAGATCAATCTAAAGGCAGAAGCATGGCAAAATTTGTGTTCGCAATTTCACTGAATCCAGAGTTTCGTCCATTTTGGGAACTACACTGGAGGAAGGGGCGATGGAATGTGCTGGCCTTCACTCATGCCCCATGCTAGTAGCAGGAACAATGGCCCAAACGCCCAGTCATTTAACAAGAGACGGGATTTAAAATGGTTCTCTAGCAAAAAAAAGATTTTGCGCATCTCCCTCCTTTCCGCTTTGCCCTCACTTCAGTGCTACTCATCCAAACATTGATCGGAATTATATCCAGCTAGTAGAGGTAGAGGAAGTGTCGCGTGTTCACTACATTGACACCTGCACATAGGTACCATGGACAGCTCCGTGACGAACTTTCCCAGATAGATCACGGTCACTGCTAGTGCTAGTTCAAAGCACAGCAGTAGGTAGACGTCATTTCCAACCTTTCTGTTAGGGGTCGTCACCGACTCTTCCATTCGCTGCATATGCTGTCTACTACCTAGCGGTAGAAATCATGATACCTGCCCCATAGGATTGAGTCCATTTTGAGACAACCGCATCATGGCAAGGCTTCCCTGAGGACGAAAGAACACAGAATACTCTGGCGGAACATATATTGCCGACGTGCAGAAGTGCTGGGGAACCACTGGCACAACCCGGAGGCCATGCTGCCTAGCGGGGGCGCAGTCGCAGAGTCCTAGGTGACCCCCTACCATGACCGAGAGTTAAGCAAAGACTTAAAGTACTCTAACAACGATTAACAAGGCTTTCAGAATCAACACAACTCGGAGTTCCGCCTACGCGAGATTCAAATTTATCAAGTCAACCGTATATAGACGGAACTATAGCATGAAACCACTTTAAACCGCTCGCTTCACTTCTTCAAATCCTCTTTTCCTCACGTGGCTGCGTTTGCCGAGATCGCCATTTGTTCTTGTGATGGCGTGTTTTTGAAAGTTTTGTGGGTTGCTTGTCTCGGTTATTCCCGCCATGCCATGAAAATTAGCTCGTTTTCACGTCGGAGACTTCAAACATTGTAGGCGCCGATAAGCAAGTAATGGAAGAGAAAAATTGGCTTGCATGTAGTTCACTGCAGGTCAACGAAGAGGTAACGAGAGAAACTTATGGATAAGTATGTCTATTTCCTTGACATGACGTTGCCCAACATGTGAAAACGATTACAAAGTCAGATGATTTGAAAACAGAAGAAATCGACAGGTGATCAGATAAGCAATGAAAGACAGTTAAGATGATGAGAAGGATAAAAACTGTTTGGCCTCAGGAATTCGCTTTGCCAAAGAAAACCATTGGCTAAAAGCCATTACCAATGTTGGAATAGCAAAGGCCGCCGCCATGAAGTCATTGAAGTCAATTTCCCACACAGCGTTCGTCGTGTCCCCACTCTCTGTCAGGCCTGAATTGCGTTTGATGACAGCCAGCTGACACTGCTGGCCGAGTCTCGCCAGTGCATGAAGCAAATCGTGGTCGCCTTTTCGATTATTCAGCAGGAGAAAGTTGATTGTCTACAAGGTACGGCACTATTTCACCTTTCACCATGGTCAAATTATAAAAACGTGTCTTTTGTTTAACGTAAATAACACGCCACTATTTCTTCGGACTGAATTTTTCATGAATCTGTCCTGTGTACCTAAAAATATGGATGCGTTTTTATGGCACATTGGCAGGAGACCAGTCTCACATGGGGACATCTGAAAGAGTAATCGAGCTGATAGATAACCTGGCTGAGATGCTGCCACCCTAGATTTAATTCCCACTTCAAAACAAAGCACATAATACAACCGAAATTGTTGCGATGATTCAGATAGTAGGAATCAGACGCTGAAGATATCGCGAGTTTTCAAGATCAGTGATAATTGACACATATAGCTGAAATGATACTTCAGATTCCACTCGGACAGCTAGGTGGCTCCAGCATATTAGTCCGGTAGGCGCGCAGGGAGGAGGTAACCAAGTTTTGGAGCTAACACAGAGCCAGCGATTTTTTCCTTCCCTCAATCAGTAGCCTTATCGACGAAGGCGCGCAGACACGCTCATTCCTTTTTACATGGGTGCAGGGCTTTGCAAAAAACGAACACAAGGGAGGCGAGGCCATATCAATATCAAAGCGAGTAAAATTGAATTATCTCCAGTATGTATCAAAGGCCTTAAGGGGAGGGGAAGACTACATGTCCTAAGCGAAAAAAAAACCCAAGTGAAAGGGTGGATGGGCCGGTGGTTGAATGAGAAGCCAATCAGAGAAGGACTTCAACGTCATCGTCATCATAAGCTTTGAGGAGGCGGAGGCCGCCAGGACAAATAAGAGTTGAGCAGACGTCCATTAAACCTGACGTACTGATCACTGAAGTTGCGCCTTAACCCACTCGTTGATATGGCAGTTGAAAAGAGAGCATATCGCAAGCCATATTGTTAACAGGGCCATGTAAAGACAAAAAAGGGAGAGAGGTGAATCAGGCGCCCCATGACTGGTGGCTTAATGCGTGAATTCACTATCCCCCATGACTAAGACGTGTGGGCAAAGTCCATGGTGGTGCTACTTGGATTTCCTCTGTCAAAGCACAATCGTGTATCACTAGCTGACAATGTAAACCAAAGTTAAACTACGCCGTTAGATGGTTAGAAGGCTGGCAGTGTTCATAATTTGCAGAATCTACGGATTGCCGGAGAGATCAATCCTACAGACAATGTTTAATGAGACAGAATGAGCAACCCGATGAATGGTAGTGGCGCAGTGTGGTTCAAAAAACAACATTATGAGTAATGGCAACAACAACACCACCAGAATGGAGCAGAGGGAGTAAGCAAATTGCGCAGTTACTAGCACCGTTTCATCTCTACCTCCCTCCCTCCTACTCCTGCTTTTGCTGCTGGCACTACATGTCCTTGTGCGCCTCGTGGCTGCTTATCAGAGCAGGGCAATCTCTCAGCCAGTCATTAAGGCGGTCGAAAAACCTCAAATTTACATTGTCTATTTGTTGGACCTCGCCTCCCTTCCTCTTGTTTGTACTGCGGTCGGTGTTCTTCCTTCCAGTGGATGACCTTGGTATTCCACCTCAAACCGTGCCAGCAAAATCGCAATTAAGCGGCTTGAGGAGGGAGGTCACATTGAATTAAATTGCTAAGGGATAGGGTTAAAAATAAGTTTTATGATCAGTACAGGAACATAAATGTCACGGTGTAGCGAATATAAAAAAGTCCCAAGAAAAGTAGGATTGTAAAGTGAAATTCCACCTTTATCAACAAGGGAATGCTGATCATTCAGATGTCATGACTGAGTTGAAATGATGACTCAGCTCACTACTCCAAGTGACAAAAATTAATTTCTGGCATGATTTCGTCGGTTGTCACATTACCAAGAGGTGAACGTAAGGAATTGCCAATCTATGCTTAGGAATAATACGAATGAGAATTCAAGCGTGGTACATGAGAATCGGAGAAAAATCCCTTCCTTTTGGCTGGCCGAGTAATGCAGGTATTAATGGGAAGGTAGGGATGAAGCTATGGTAGCCCATTTGTCATGCTTGTACTGAAGGAGGCGATAGGCAAATAAATTAAGACCTACCACACAAATCAACAAATTTGAAATAAATTAAATCCAAGTGTTAGGAATAGTGACGAATGATCATGCTTAACTCGGATCGCATTCCATGGGCACTCTAAGTAGAGCCAACCTTGGACACCAATCACCAAATAAAACAAGTCACAAGTATCAAAATGAGCAGGAGTATTCAATTCAACTTAGTAATGAAACATTTTGAATCAAAATTGAGTAAGGAAACACTATTTCTACGGTTTTGTTGACAGTGAAAGCAAGTTTCTAGAAGAAGAACAATAAAAAACTGCTCTCTGGGAGTGCTAATATTAAAAGATCGACAGAATGCAGATATTGGCTGTGTAATTCAGATGAAGTGCTACTGACCTTCAAAAGATCAATGAAAGAGGACTTCGGAAGCGGAGGGGGATTCTCCAAAGCCATAGGTCCCGTATAGACGGTGTTTAATGGAAGCATACTTTCTGAACGCTCACGGTCGATACCAAGAACACTGCCGTTTCTTTCCAAGACGCCCGAGGATTCGGCAGAAATCACCGCATCCTCCTGCAGAGACGCCTTGCTAAAGTCAGTGTCAGTGATCTCTTCGGTTAGTTCTTCGGTGCATTCCACACCGACGCTGGGGTAGTAAGGTGGGGAGAGGTCATAGGAGGTGGTGAGAAGAGATTGTGCAGAGCGTCGCTCCCAAAATCCACTGCGGTCCTCTGGTCGCAGGTACTCCGGTGAGTGGATCGTAAAGAGGAGACGCAGTTTTCCACGGCAGTCGGAGGAAGAGATGAGAAGCAATAACCAGGCGTAGTCCTACACAGACATTGTGAAGAAGAGAACACATGCAACAGGGCATTCAAATTGTACATTCAACTACACAGCTTTTCAGGCGGTGGCATAAAGGAGGAAATTCGGGGCGAAGGGATTTACAGAATCCTAAGAAATTAGGCTCAATTTACAAGAAGGGTTAACGAGTGGAAAAATGTGTGAAATCCGAGAATAGGAATTCAAAATTAGGCAAATGCATAGACTCCTGTGGGAAAGGCAGCAGGTGTGGAGAACATTTCTACGAGCACTCTGATAATGATGGCTTTACAGTTCCCCCAGATGGCACCGCTCCCACTTGAGAAGGAAGGGGGAAGAAGGGTTTGCTAAGTTTTGCCGCCATCGTGTTGTCTTATTTATTACGACCAGACGGCTGTTGCCTCATTCGCACATTAGTGGCAAGGAGAAGTAGGTAGATGAGTTAATTCAACCAAATCCCCTTTCATAGCTAACAAAGAAGCACCAGTATTCCCAGCAAAAGCAAGTTTACGGAATGAAGAAGGAGTAGGTTTTTCGATTTACTTAAATACAATGCTGAAAAGCGCAGCGTACCTTTGAGATGCCCCCCTCTGCAAACAACCGCAAAAACTGTTACTCCACCGGCCAATGTTACTTCACAGTAAGAAGAGATTAACATCGACCCCTCTCCTCTCCCCATTCAAGCCTTTCGTTTTGCTTAGTTATTAAAAAAGTGCCCAAATTAAAAGCGATTTAATTGGAGGTGCGTGCATGTGTGCGTATGCTTTCACCGCCTTTTTCACGACAAACGGGTAATAGGACCTTTAATTAGTGAGAATTAGGGAAAGAGGATGAGCTGGAGAACAATCGTGAGCAGGTAAGTTTCAGCAATGTAACATCTATCTTCGTGGACTGTAGATTAAATGTGCACGCCTAAAGCAAATCCATGAGATGTTAGTGAGGCGAAGTTTAATATCTTTCTAGAAATATAAAGTCACAAATGAAAGCCTGGCTCGTGGTAGAATAGGAGCGATTTCAACACCGAACCCGGGAGCCCAGAAGAACATACATCCATTTACGTAATCCAAATCCTACTAGTAAAAAGGAAAGGAGGAAGAGAAAGAGAGAGGTGAGGCCAACTTACACGTAGATTAACCAGGTTATCCTTGTCCGCATCGAGGAGTCGGAAGAGCGGCAGTGCAAGGTGCCCCCAAGACGTTTGAGCACAAAAGAGACTGCGAAATTGATCGGCGTCGATGCGATGCATGTCGTAGCAGAGTCGATTGAGGGAGCTCACCTTGCCGTACTGCGCCGCTGGTTGCACGTGTTGCGGCCGGTAATAACGCGACGTGATATAATGATCCTACAGGAAGGATTATGAAAAGGTACCGGGAAGGGTGACAGTTGTCGTGCATTCTCAACAGTACTGCTACAAAAAAGACGTTTTAAATGTCATTTTTTAAGTGGTTAATAAACTTTGAAAATAAATCGCAACTCAGTATGCCATACGTAGATCTGGTAAATGAGAATTGTAAATATTTCGACGCCAATGAGACTTCTCAAGGAGTTTTAGGGAGTTAGCAACTTTTATTTAATGCAATAACTCATCCAAATAGATGAATACCTTCCTTGAGAGGTTGAAACAGCTCAGCAGTCAAAGACGCAAAAGTTTCAATTTAACAAGCATAAAAAGGGTGCTGTCGTAGTACAGCTAGGGGAAGTATTGAGTGGCAAGTTTGTCCTATCACTACAGACCAGGGCGCACATTTCATGCACCGATCCAGTCCAGACGCCGTTAACCAAGATGGCAGATAACAGGAGTGAAATGCGTGCATAGAACGACGCGTGGTGATGAAGTATCTTGTGAACGAAAGGTCAAAACCTGCAGATGTTGGCGTCTACGGTCGACTTCAAGCGCAGCTTGTGCGGTGATGGAGTGCGCAGCAAGAGTAAGACATCTTAATGATGTCTAGAATTCAAAAACGGTCATAGGTCTTAAAGTCACTGACGATCCCAGCCGTAGTGGGTTCTAGTCCAGAGCTTCGGCAGTCATGATCGTGAACACCAACTCAGTACTTCAAACAACACGTAGCCTGGTTTGAAACTGATTAAATGACGAATCCTTCTGTGGAGTAAAACGAACAATTACAATTCCCAAAAGTTTACACTCGCTGTTCTCAAATGTAGCTGAGACTGTCAAAGAATGACATCAGTCCACACCCAACAAAATTTGCCCCTTTTCGTCTTTCTAAAACTCAGAGTTCACTATATCAGTTGAAAGATAGAACATACCCACAGATGCAAAGTAAGGGAATTTAGAGAGTGCTGCAGTGAGTAAGCAAAAAAGTTAGTAAGACTTTCGACATAATACGCAACGATGACTTGTTCCAACCCGTAGGGAAGCGAGAGTGTGTGCAGTTGTTTATGTGCACACATCTTCAAGCATTGGAAAATATGCACCGGTCTATCAGTGTAGCGCCAACTAGCTGTTGTGCTCTCTACCATTCTACCCTCACACCCAACTCATCCTCACATCATCAAATGTCGCTTGAATGCGGTGGATGTGACTTCAGCCTGTCTGCTCTGCAAACTGAATTTAATCCGATTCAAAAAGGGGAAATAAAAATTTCGCCTCCACTTTGACGCATCGTCTCTGGAAGAAAATCACATTACGATGGTGGAACGCCTCGGCCAGATATGCTCCAAAAACTTCATCCAGAGGTTGAGTCATCCAAGAATACAGATGCATCGCATTCTGAAGGACTCTCTACCTTTGTCAATAGTGAAAGCTATAATCACAGGGCACCATAAAATTAAAGTAAATGAAAACTCAGGATTGGAGATTAAGGACACCTTTCAGTCGTGATTCACTTAACATTTGGTTTACAGCCATTTCAATGGATCGTCGTGGAGCTTAATAAATACGTGGGTCCAACCCACATCATGCACTAGCAGTCGACAAACTCCGCAGACTGTCAATTTCCTGCCCCTCACGTCTTCCACCACATAAAATGCTCCGTGCGTTTCATACTCCTTGCTAACTGACTCGACAACGGAGACGATTTTGGCGTCCCAACGTTCCTCAAGTGAGACAACACATTTCTGATCACATTGACCCCAAACGATCCACTGCTCACACCACACTCCTAAGGTGCGTTTGCCTCTTCCTCGGAAAACCACGCATATCCTTCCTACACCTCACTCTTTCCCCCACCATCTGCATGTGTGTGTGTGCACGGTGGACTGCAAATGCAACCGTTCATTATGAGCTGCTCACTTGCTGAAGGCCAGATCATTACGGCTGGGACCTATCTACGCAATGCCACACCGTACAACTCGAAGGTGTGCAGGAGGGACTCCTTTTTAGAAACAGCCAGAACCTGTCAACATGTCGAAAAAAGACCTTCTCAAACAAAACAACACAGCGCAAATTCTCATACCTCATGATGTGGCA
This sequence comes from Echinococcus granulosus, assembly GCF_000524195.1. NCBI lineage: Eukaryota > Metazoa > Platyhelminthes > Cestoda > Cyclophyllidea > Taeniidae > Echinococcus > Echinococcus granulosus. Next base: position 263,222 of record NW_020170427.1, on the reverse strand, counting down.
AAACTGATCTGTGAAAGACTTGGCTTTAACACAAGAGAAAGGAGGAAGGGTGGCACCACC
>NW_020170427.1:251756-263062 GCF_000524195.1 Echinococcus granulosus | reverse complement strand
GTCTCCTCATTCTCACCCTCCACATTTTCCATAATGATATTTATCCAGATGACACGTTCTTTTACTGGCACTAGCATCTGTCAATCACCTGAACCCATGAGAAACACAAAAGGCAGCTGGAAAATGGAGATAGGAACGCAGAGCAGAATCGCTTGCTTCCAGAAACAAATTATTTTATAAGGGTAGAATTCACAAACATGCGTTTCGTTGAAAGAAGGGTGTTGATTGTGGTGGTATTTATTCCACCGAATAGAACTCATTAGCATAAAATTGGCACAAGCTTATTCAATTGGTTTACACAATAACCTTCTACCGACTGTCCAAATTTTCGGTAGACTCGTATTTACGTGATTTGTGACGAGATGCCTCGTGGATTTCGAATGAAATAACCACACATTCTGCCATTGGTTTGTTGATTTTATAATTAAAAGTTCTGCCATCATATGACTCCCTCATTCCTCCAATAGAGGTTTTGTGTAGTTAAGCTTGTTTCAAACCCGTGGTGGAAAAGATTTCCCGCTGGTCCGTAAAGGGTTTCAGGAAAACAACTTGAAAGTATACTTAGACATATAAAATGACGCTAACAGACGTACATCAAAGTGAAGGAGATGGTTTTCAAAGTGACAATAAAAAGGGATGATCGAATTAAACCTCAAAATTGCAGCCAACCAAAACTTAGACGCTGATAATATCAGCGTGTAAGTATATGCTGAAAAGTTTCCAAGTCCCAGGGAGAGTAGCTATGAAGGTGGTCCTCGAAGCACAACTGCGAACGTCTGGTGGCATCGTGGCCACATTTCAGCAGAACCCATCACCCAAAATGGGGAGCCTTTAGTGCTATATGTACAGTATACTGCGTTCACAATAAAAGCGAATCAAGTCCCAGTTTTAAAAAAAAGATTTTCTATTGTTCTAATATTTCACCTAAGAGCATCACTTCTCCAACAGTTCAAATGCTTACCAAAAGTTTCAAAAGAGGGTAATTACTATCAGATTAAGAACATTTTACACCTAATTTTGCTGTTCAAGCCTCAACCAAACTGCCTGCAACACGATTTTGGGTAACGAATGCCACGTATTAGTGATGCGTAAATGTGGCGTCAATAGTTAACGTGTTCATGATCTATCGATAGAGCTAGCAAACTGCATCAATGAGACTTCATCCAACTACCAAACGGTTACTCATTCAACAGATAACCGAAATGAGGTGGGAGGGGAGATAATAGTAACAGATGCTAACCTTGTAGGAGAAGCAGATGGCAGCCAGATCCTCAGGCCTGGCGGAGAGCTGAGGCTGCAGTGTGCGAATGGCCTCCTTCACACAGCTCTCAGAGAGCGCGTGAATGACGTGCAAGCGACAAGCCAGGCGCAGCGACTCGATACGCTCACATGTAACCGCCTCCCCGAAATTAGCACGCGCCGACTTGAGCAACTGCTCCACCGTCACTGCCTTGAGAAACGACGCCATACCTGTTGTCAAAGGGTGCAATGACACCTCCGTTTTGGTGTCAGATGACGGCTGGGCTGAGCACGAAGACAACGCTTCCGGGATGAGGTGGTGGAAGAAACGGGAGAGGTGCAGTAGAGTACCACTGACCTCCTCTCGTTCCAGGGAGGCGTTGAAGATTGGCAGGTGCAGACGTAGCAGCTCAAGGGCTAGTTGAAATACCACCTTTGAAATGAGCGGCATAGGAGCCCAGTCATTCAAAGTTCCAATAAACGCAATGATGGTCAGATTACCATGAAATACTTTGAGTATGGCCACAACCAATGATATCAACTCGTCCAATGTCAAATTTTGCAGCAAGAAAGCATGCACAGTACGATACCGATTTAAGTCCCTAGACGGCTAAGTATAAACTGTAATATCAAGCACTTAGATCGAGGGGGTGAACCACTTTGCAGATTTCGCATTATGCGAGGGTCTTCTGATGGGAAAGAAGGCCGATTTGGACTCCAGGAAGATTTAAAAAGTCCGATGGACCATAAGTGTTGATAATAACACAAGCAGCACGTCGAAAAGAATGCTTGTCCAGATGAGAGAAACTACATTGAGAGAGCTGCTCAATTTCTTAAAGGAGTTTGTCATTGGCAGGGGGCTGAAGATACTGCATTACAGTAGGGGTTCAATTCCTTCAGTAAACCATGTGCGGAATGACGAAAATTAAAAAGAGAATAAAAACATAATTATGTTCTTTAAACCCGATCGAATGGGAGCTTTTACGAGATGTGAGATGACGGCATTGCAACAGTTCTTGTGAAAGGGATGTACCACAAGAAGTGTATCACTATCCCCTCTAAGGATTAATTTCATCGTAAAGACATCATTTGACTTTTAAATAAGATAAATGAATGGTTAAGTACGTGCACACCCACACACAGATGCGAGATAGGAAGAAAGGGGAGAGGAATTTGGTGACAGCTGGAGGCCTATCGGTTACCCATGCCTTAACCACCTAATCACTGCCATATGGATGGCAAAAGAGGCAGAGAAAAAACGGGAAAAAAAACTACCTACCCCTTTCGAGCTCACCCAACGCTGCATAGAACAATTAGGAGCAAAGATTAGGTGGGTGAAATATTCTATGCACGGTTGATGGCAATGATATTTAACAAGACATCTGGAAATGTGATGGCCAAGGAGGTTCTAAATTTGCATTATCGCATGAACGAGAACCATTGAAGTTAAACCGAGGCCTTTACGTCTCGAAAAGGATCGCTTTCGAGATGAAAAGACTTCTGAGTACAACCGAATCATTCTAGGAGAGCCTACTCCGCTTTGGCACTGGTGCTAAAATATTGACCTCAAAGGTGCTCATTCATGAAACTAAACAAATGAAGATCACCTAGATTGGATTTAAGGCCCTAAGGAGGATATGGCAATACCTCCCAACCGGGTTACTGTAGTGTCCACATAGTGGGATGCGCATTATGAGCTCGGGTGTAAAACCTGCCTTGATTCCAAGCTTTCCACGAGGAAAGATTCGTCTCTTATGCAACTTTACGACCACTCACGCGTCGACTGGTCGTCCCGAATCAGCCACCTCACACACTGCCTGAATGTGGGATAGTAACAAAATCGCAACAGTCAGGATCGTCAACGGAAGATCATTTCTGACAGCCATCTTTGAAGAGTTTACACCATTACAGGACATAATGGGACTGAGCGCCTCCCTACAGCACAAACAATGATTGGAGCGACTTGTAGGAATAGATATTTGCAAGTCGTGCACCCTCGTTCATTAATCTCCACACATTGTCGCCTGCCAATTTGATCAACGGTATCTTGGTTGGACTAGCTCATAAAATGCACACCTAACATTAGTGTCCTTACAGAGGTACACTCAGCACTTACTATTGTGTGTATTGTGTATTGTGTGTAGTACTATCACGAAGTTATTCATTTTCGCAACCGTACAGTCAAAAAGGCCCAGCCAGACTTGAACACGCTGAATGCAAGTAAGAAACGTTCTATACGATTAAAAAAGTCGAGGCAACAGTTTAGGATGCCCGAAACCCACCTTGGCTCCTCCGAAAAAGAAGTAGTCGATAATGAAGACTGCGCATCGAAAGGGCATGGTGCTAAAAGTAAGGACAGATTCACTAATCAGTTAACAGGTAACGACTTAAATATTTCTCCAGAGGGTGAGTATGACCAATCCTACTCTAATGCAGCCAAATGTTCAAGCTACTTTTTAACTACCCCTCAAAATGAAACCTAAATGCAACCGAAACGTATACGCTCAGTGGGAACAAATCTCTGCCTGCCCCTGTTGGAACAGTGCAAGGCAATGGCTAAATTAAGCCAGAAACGACACAAAGATGACAAGAGGAGCCTTAATTAGAATAAATTACAGGATAGTTCTACATTTGCCTTATTCAGGAAGCAAATGAAGGGCGGAGGGGGAGGGAAGGTGAGGGGTTGTGAGATGAATGCGTGCAGGCCATAGAGACAGAGGGAGAAAGTAGATCAACGATGCTAGACATTGGGTGAATGGCTAGGAGGCAATGATACAACGACGGTGATAAAACAAGTTTGTCCCCGGGCTGCTTCCTCTCCCGCAATTTCATCGCTTGACAAAATATACAAACCGACCACCGATTTAATTATGACATCGGCAGTTGATTTTGGGGAATTTGGAGCTAATAGTGATCCCCTAAAGGTATAGGTGGAGTAATAAGCACAATTTTGTTTACTATATGATTGCACATGAATAACAGCTTTCATACGGTTTGTAAAACGTACTAATGCCACTCATAAAGTGATGCAATAGATTAAATCCCAGTAGAAGGATCGAAATCACAATGAGAAAACAAATATGACATTTACAAGTCAAAACTAGTTACTGATAAGAGAAGCGTGATGATGTTTGATTGTCTACCGAAAGAGAAGAAAAGGGGATGGCAAAAGGGGAGAGAAGAGAAGCTAACTACAAGATCGTTTGGGCAAACCTAGAAGCAGTCAACAATATGCCTCTTTCTGCCAAGGGATGACAGAGATAAAGTTAACATTATAAAAAAAGCTTCGATTGTGGTAGTTTAAATTTCATTTGAAAGCCTCACGTCACAGTAGAGACTATGCGGTAGAAATTCAATTAAATCTACAAAAGATCTGCAATCTCGGGAAGAATGATACAAATCGTAATCTCATAATAGGAGATAGGAGAAGAAAAAGATAACAAAGTGGTGCGAAGGGGAGAGGATAAGAGCATGCGCATATCATTCCAAAACAATATCATTTATGCCTTATGAACTCATTATAATGGAGAGGTTGACGGAAGCATAAAATTATCAATTTACTGTACAAACTGACTTGAGAAAGAGTGTGAGAAACCATGAGAGAGTGACGAGGTTAACTAATTCCACTCCACTGTTGTTGTTCAAAGCAGTAGGGGTGGGTCTTATACCACCGCGTTTAAACAGCGACATCACAAAGGAGGCGGAGTGGTCCAAACTCCTAGACGCTGACGCTGATGACAGAAGGGAGGCGGGGAAGGGGGAAGTAGAGGTGGGAGTAGAACGAGTGAAGATGGCAGGCAGGAGCTGAGAGACCAGCCGGCACAACACGACCTGGTCCACTCGCACTCCCACCACCTGACTGTCGTAGTAGTCAGGCAATAGACGCTCGCAAACGGCTGCCAGGAGCCAGAAGGCCTCTTCTTCGGAGCAGTAGAGGAGCAGCATGCCCGTCACGATGTTCATTGCTTGACAATAGCCTTCAATGGTCAAAGAAAATAAATGATTTCGGTTTCACACACCTGTACTACTAGGTAAGTCCTTTCAGTAATCCGCGAATCAGCTTTCTCCATATCACCTATCCTACTGATCGCTTAAACCTCAGACTTTAGTCACATCTATGCACAGCATGCATTAACTTAACATTGTTTGTGCTTTTGAGTTAATTACCAATAAGGCATGGCGACCCCTCTTGTCGTTGTATTCGACCATCACACTGGTGGTATGGAACTGCTCGCGCCATCTTTGCTACTGGTTAAGTGAAATGGCGTATTGGATCAAGGACAGAAAAACCTTTAACAAAGAGGCGGTTGAATACGATGGACTTTTAAGCAAACCGGAATATTTACCGTAGTATGTTCCAAGCGTGCCCTATTGCAACTCTTAGCAGGCAAGGCACATATTGTTCTCCAGTCCAGGCACCGTTAATCAAGACGGCATTGAGTGACGTGTAATGATGAAATTTCTCGTGAACGGTAGCTCACGACCCACAGATACTCGTGTCTACGGCAGAATTCGGTGGTGGAGCTCTCAACAAAGACAAGATACTTAAGTGGCGTCAAGGTTTCAAAGACAGCCGCCAAAAATAGCCAGTCATCCTGGCCGTGGTGATTCCTCAAATTTCACTCGTGTAAACATTCAGTGCGTGAAAATTGTACTTTTGGACGCTTAAGAGACGAATCTTTCTGTGGGACAATGAAATGTTGCAGTTTTCATTGCCTGCAATATGTTCTTTTCAAGATCCCTGAATTACAACAGCATTTCAACTATTGTGGGGTATTGAGTCACGTTAGTTGGAGATTCGCGCGTAAAGGCAAGACCGGACCTCTGATCAAGAGACAGTGACACGAAGCGACAGCTCTTTTTGCCGCGATCACACGTACAAACTAGAGGAACCCTGTTGAGCCTCAATGGTTCAGTTGCAAGAAAAGAAAAAAACTAACTATAATTTGCAATTGCTTAGACAGTGTGGCAATTACGATTCCAAAATAATTAGTATTGGCGCCTGGACGATTAGGACGGTCGGAGAGAAAAAGGCAAATGAAGACACAGTAAAGGCAAAAAAACCTACCTTTATGATAGAATAGAATAATGAGTAACATGATCATTTATTACAAAGTATTACGGGTGAAAAGATGCGCATGGCGTTAAAAGGAACAATTCGGATAAAATTCCAAACACTACGAGAGGCGTTCAAGTCAGACGAGACTTTTGAATAGAAATTGAATTCATTTCTCGCCATGGGCTCTTCTACGTATTCAACCTCTGCTTGAAAGAGTTGACAGCACGAGTTAACCGACCTAGGACAGACTACCCATCTTTACCGGTCTTGGTATTCAGCGCGCACCAACATCTTGAAGCTACTAATGCACGCGGGCGACTGCATTCACGGACTGGCAACACCGTTGCCTAGTTAGACTGAACCACGACATTCAAATCGGCTATTAGTATCTGACAGGACGGACTTGCCACTTACTACTTCACAAGGACACGTCTTTTGTAGTTCTAGAATTTAAATTCCCGTCTGTCATAGACACTCCCTCGTATGATCACGGCGGCAACATGCAATCAGATGAGGTTTCACATCGAGTTTATAACAATTGATGGCACTCAAATTCCCTCTTCACTGCACTGAGGAAACAGCGCTAAGGTCTAGTGTGTTAAATGTGGCCAGAAATGCTTGAATAGATTTGAATGAAGACATTCAACTTAGCATTACCAAATAATCTACAAATCCATCACAGATCCGATCCATATACCATGAGAAGCATGGGATAAGAGCGATTTTTTAAACTGCTGAAAAACCTGTCTAATGAATTTAAGGAGTGAATCGTTCAATTCACATTCCAAATAAACGGTTAATTAGAGCCTAACCATTAATAGGCCATTAGCACGGGGAGATGCCCGTCTATTTCATTAGGGGCAAATAGAATAAGCATTAAGTTTTTTTCACGTTTTAATGTAATTCCAAGGAATGCCCTGCTGTGCGCAGAAATTTTAATGCATCGAGACATGGATCCCCTTAAATAAGTGATTTTTCATAATCCAACATCACCGCTAGCGATTTTTTTACTGTAGCAAATAACGACAAGCGTATTGCACTACTCTACGTGGCCCTTCCCAACTACGATATCATAACTGCTGTATACTTCCTAAATGGCTCTATTAACAATTCTCCCGCCGTTTAAATCAACAGCTTAAACAACTTGACAACCGTTAATAGCCTATTTATGCCAAGAAAGGACGGTAGAATTTCCCTGCATTAGCAGCAGATTTTAAATCTGGGGGAAAAAGTGTGACCTATACATCAGTCCTAAAACATGTCCTACCGAGAACGTACATAGATTGAACAAATTACAGCTTCGAGCGTGGTTGTGGAATCGCGTACGATAGCCAGCACGTAAAGGTCGTAGGGTGGAATTAAAATAAGGTCATGAATTTTTGCAACCTATATAACCTAAATCCATGCTTAGTCCACAAAATTCATGAACCTGATCCAATTTAGCCAGGAAAAGATCATCGTATCCAGTTGAAATGAGCAAGTCAGAACACGTCTGCGCCTCCACTGCATTAGGATCATAGCGGACTGTACAGTTTAAACGCCCGCGGCATAGGAGCGGCGTGTCCGGATGAGTCACAAGTTTCAAATAGAAAGCTTTACTTTAAACACATTGTAACAAACCGACATACATGCATTTCCATATATAAGAACACAAATTTAGCCGACCTTAGGCAAAAGTGTGTCAGTGCGTCTGACCAGACTTAGCAAAGGGTTCAGCCCAAACACTCCACCCAAAAGCCATAAAATCGAACCGTGGGATGTGTTTGTTGCCACACCCCGTTCGAATTCTAACGGGCTGCACAATCCAACCTCACACTCCACATAGGACTTAGTCAAACTCAGTTATGAGTAGAGCAGAGTTGAAGTTAGTGAACATTCCCATTCGCTGCAGATACTCCATCTAAAGCACGGAGGATAGAATCGAGACGCAGTTGTTCCCACATTATCCATGAATTTCAGCAGGCTACACAATATAAATACGCAACTATACACACGTAGAGGACGAGACTATCACCCATTTCGTTACAATTTGTGGCAGTCCTCAAGTGTCTCCTGCGGGAAATAGCGGTAACAACAGCAGCTAGCAATGATAGTTGAACAGCAGGGAGGAAGGGGTATGGATAGGTAAGTGCCGGGTAACAGTAAATTAAAGTCAGCAACGGTGATATGAAAGGGGAGGGGGGGTGGGAAGAGAGGGGGGAGGGCACGATAGGGACTCATCCACACCACCTCACCTGTTGCCGTGTAACAAAGAGGTGATAATGCGGGAGAGGAATTAGACCCTTTTAACTGTGGAAAGAGGGTTGAAGGCTACATTAATAAAATGTCAAGGCAATGGCCAATTCATACACGCGCACACACAGAAGATCTGCAATTATGCTAATAGAAAATTAGAGGGCAAAGTGAGTGGCACCATTGCCTCATTTTGTCCTAGCAACACTAAGTGGCTCTCTCTGCTAGATTAAGTCACAGCGATTTTGTGAATTATCAGATTTTGCTGGACCTTACCAATGCCCTCTGAGAAGGCAGTTGTTATGAGGAATAAGATCCGGTCTACGTGTGCACATAAAGATACGGTATTAATGATAATCACGATGGTGAACATTTCCGGTTTCTAATCGTAATCTTTATACAAACCTAGATTCTGTGCCCTCTTTAAAAGTGCGTATAGATAAGACTTGTTAAAAAAAATCGTGGACTCATAAATGCACAGATGAAGCCTGATTTCTGGTGGGATTTTCCTTCTTGCTTCAATGTCAAAAAGTGCTTTTCTGCATGAAGAAAATTCCACCCCTTAATCTGAGTTTTTCAGAACCCCTACAAAAATATGAGGCAGTTATGCTCTCAAATTTATTTTTTGGACATTTACCGCCAGGGTCAGGGAAGAAGGTCAACCACCAAAGCCCAGATGCTGCATTGCTGCAAATATAATTATCCTCAAGTCAAGAACAGCCTTCGCAACTTCCTCTCCTAATCTGATAAAGAATGCATGTCACATATCTGTGACATTAGACACATGCGAAAATTTGGAAAGTCAAACACGCGACATTGGTGTTGAAAAAAAAAGGGGTTTTAACCTTATACTTATTTCCTCTGGATAAAAATTACTACAGTGTTCAACCGATTTTATTTAGAGCAATAAATTTTGAGGAAATACTTTAATCTGCAAGCAGGTATGAATGCATTGTTGCCTCAGTATGGATGAAAAGTAGGAAAAACTTTATTCTTGATTCTCAATTCGCTGCTGCGAGCACAAATATAAGCGCTTTAAAATGAGTCTCAAAATACTCTATTCTGCCTCGACCTCTTGAATTATGCTACAGGGGATGCATAGTCAGCGACCTAACAAAGAAGGCTAATTTCCCCTCATTTTTGATCGCTTTAGCAAGGACGCCAACGTATTCAAGCAAGAGTTGTCTTTTAGGTCACCGGAGGCAACTCGGGTGCTGTTTACAAACAAAGCGATAGCGTATCTCCACGTCAAAAGCACCCAGTACACGTGAAAATCGTATAGAGAAGAATTTGCTTGCAAACAGGTAGGGCTTACTACTTCCTCCATGTGAAATTCTACTTAAGCACTAAAAAGCAATGAGCTTACCAACATTGGGGTTTCTGAACGCGTAGGCGGTGAGAACACGGCGCAAAGCAGCAATGCCTTCAGGTGTGTGGTAGGCAGGGTGTTCAGGTAGAGAGCGATGAAGATCACGCTCAATCTCCATCAACACCGAGTTCCTCCGACCCACCGTCTGGCGCACCAACGCCTCGTAACAGCCCGGATTGGCTCGAAGCTAATCACAGAGTAAAAACACCAAGTCAACCATTCCCCCTTCGTGTGTGTAAAAGCCTATAGCATCCATATTGGCGTGGGAGCTTTTTCCACCGTTTCTGATATACTTAAAATAGCCAACGAAGATATACTTGACACCTACGATTAGTAGGCTGAATGCGAAAGGGGACTGCTTAACCCTTGTTTCTATTTCGATCCTCAATCAACGCCAGTCACTAACGTAAGGATTTATCATGCTTTAATTCATTTCGAAAAATGTGATTTTTCAATAGGATTCTAACTCAGGAGGAAGCACTAATCCGCCTTCTAGTCGAATATTCACAGCGATAAAGATTTCCATGGAGTTCTAGGATATGTGGGCACTTTTCCTTATTACGCTTACAATAAATAGGTTGGTTGTAGAAGTGGAATAGGGTAATTAAAAGCAGAAAAGTGATAAGCAAATCAGGAGCTGATCAGCACTAAGTGGCCATTAACGTGAATATTTTTCGCTACTCCATTAGAACTCACATTTTTTATCTCCTTTTAATTCACTTTATGGATGCATGATTTTTGAAAAGATTTTAATTTAGTCAGGATTAAAATACAACAGGTCAATCAATTTCCTCGCCTGGAATTCATCAGTAAAGAATCACGAAATCGCGCCTACCGTAGGTTGTAAACACTGTGACAAAACCGGATGAACTCTACGTTGCATATGACTACATATCAATCACGACCTTAATGCGAAAGACCAAAAAAAGGAGAGCGATAACCAAGAACCATGACTGTATAAAGGGACAGGTTTGGACTTGTTCGATACCTTTGCAGTGGGGTGATAGCCCAATTGAGCTCGTAGAGATACACAATCTAACGCTAAGTTCCAGAGGTCTGGATTTGCTACCATCATGCCTATCAGTAGAAGGGCAAGGCCCTTGAACTAATTTACACGGATTGGAGAAATAGTGCGGGAGGGATAAGCGCACGGTAGGTACAGGGAAAGCATAAAGTCGACATTTTTCATTTTCTCGCCTTGATGTGAACGGAACCTATTTATAGCTGCGACCAAAAACCATCAGAGGTGACCAGGAAAGTGCGGCTTTCAATATAACTCACTGCGATGACTTGTGCTAAACTGTGGGGCTTTGAAAGTGCGCGCATGCATCTTCAGGCATTAAAAGGATACACATCGGTCTATCACTACGGCGTCAACTAGCTGTGGTAGTCTCCACCGTTCTCCTC